>NW_026623690.1:26391-77047 GCF_030028575.1 Malurus melanocephalus | reverse complement strand
TCATGCTGCCTCTCCATCCTCTAGATCCTTGTTCAGCCCTCTCCACTGTGCTGGGGGAGCCCCTGGCACTAAATTGATGCCAGAAGACTGATGATGGAGGGCAGCCCATGACCCTCAGCTATTTCTCTTCTCAAGGCTGCATCTTGAAGGTGATGTAGTACCTGGGAAGAGCCTGACTAATTCATTGACTCGAGGGTACAATCACTTATCAATGAATCTCCAACTAACTACAGCAAACTTATTTACAAGCTCGGAAAAAAATGTGTTGTGTAGTGATTTGCTGTACAGCCTGAGCAGGAGCAGCTCTCCCAGATTGATCTTCTCTGTGCTGTGTTTTCCTCCCCTCCCATTCAGCCAGTSAGAGTTCTCTGCAGGAAAACACACAAACTCTAGCTGTCAATGAGTGTGTGTTTCTCTCTCGGACAGTGAAAAGAGATAGGYGTGCATYTCCTTTTATCTGTGAAGAGAGTTGTGAACTTAATTCCACCTGATCCCCATTCATTGCGTTCAACATTTAGCCCCCAAATGTCAGCRAGATTCTGGAAATAAAGTACTTGGGAGACAGGAAAAACAGAGCCCTTAGTGATATCTGTATAGTAGAATATTTCTTCCATCCATATGCAAATCTAACCTTTTTGATATTTCAACCCTATAAACCCTAAGACAGGATTTCAATAGAAAATGTTTACTAAAGGCTTTCTCCTTTATAATCTATTGATTTTAATATCCTTACTATTCCTGTTGAATGTCAGTTTTACCCTGAAGACTCCCATTGCAAACTTGAACACATTTAATTATTTATACCATTTGAAATATTATTGCCGAGAAATCACTAAAAGTTTTTGGTTCTGTAATGGTGTGATCTAAAGTTTGATTTTCCTTTGTGAGTAACCCAAGTAATTTGATATAGTAATGAAGGACAGATGAATACTTCAGACAACAGAGTGCAGTTTTAATAGTAATGGTTTTTCATTTTTCCAGCCTCCTTGTATATGTAAAAATATATGCTTGCATTAAGTACTGCAAGATTTCTCAGTGAACAACTTAGCATTATGTTTTCTTTCTTTTGCCAGCTGCCTGAGCAAGAAACTTGCTTCCATYAGAGACATTGGTCATTTAGGCAATGTGCAAGGTTTGTGTGCCATCGAGGGCACATTTGCCCCTGGATGGGGTCCAGCAGTCTTCTTTGCCTTACTCGTATCACTCACTGTATTCACAAGACTGSCATTTGTCTCTGAGACAAAAATTTCTCACAAGAATATATGTGAGGACCTATGAAAAATAAGATTTTTATAGCAGGGAAATCAAAGCATAGGATTTTTTAAAAAAACTCAGCACCTTGAGGATGAGTTCTTCACCAAAGTCGTGTTTTTCACTCCCCACGCCCACCCAAAGCCAGAGTGATGGAGTTCACCCTGCCTAGGCAGGGTATGAGCATGATTGTTCTCCATCCTGTCGTTTGAGCCTTGTCTGGAGCATCTAAGAGTCAGGAATAATTTCCACTGGCTTCAGTGGTGGTCTGTACCAGACCCCAGTGTTCCAAGGGGATTAAACCCCTAAGCATAAGTCCCTCYTAGGTTCAGCACTCAAGCAGCATTTGAGCATTTATTCTCCCATGGATCTTGGAAAAAAACTTCAGAGTTCTGATTGTCCATATCTTGTCCGTTCATATTTCTCTGCCATGACCAGAGCAATTGCATCCACCTCTGTTAATTGCACTGAATTTCTCTTTCACTAGGCAAGTTTCCACTCTTATTTTTCCCTCATCTTCAGAAATTTTCCCTCTTTTCTTTTACCAACCTGATAGCTGTTCAGAAGCTGCCAAGATGTATTTGGCTCTTGTATTTACTCCAGATGGAGACTTATTTTCACTCATATCTGGCAGTAGGAGCTGTGGTATCACCAAACACMATTTTTCTCTGAGATTGTTTTGATAGAAGAACCGTTCCTTTTGCGTATGGTTTATAAGTTACTTCTGATGGCAAATAATATAGTTTAACCCAGAAAAAGTTCAACAAGATACACAATAGCCATAAATAGTTGGATTTTTCTGGTTTATATCCCCTCAGGAATAACCATCTGGATTTGTATCTTTTAGTAGTCTAGGATTATTGTTTACAAGTAAAACTAGAAAATATCTGGAATGAAATCTGTGGTTCTAAACTGAGCAGGGGTAAATGTACTGACTTTTATCCCCACCATATCTGTCCTGTGTGAAACAGATATGCCTGGAACCAGTTAAGATTTCATAGGAGCATTGAGAACCAGTCTAAAGGCTCTAAACAGGCRGAAATGTTGTCACAGATTTAATTTCACAGAACCAGGTCAAGCCAAATAGCTGCTGTGGTTTGTGCCAGAGGGAAGGCAGGGTGCTGCATGGATGGGTGCAGGTAAAGAGCCCAAGGCCACACCCAGCCCTGTCCCTGGGCTGGTTTCCAGGGCTCTGAAATTAATGCTGCCCTACAAGGATCAATCTTCAGGGTATCAAATCTCTTACGGGGCTGAGCCATACACCTCTTCTTTATTTTTCTCCATCTGAAAAAATAAACTACTCCTTTTCCTCCTTTCCATTGTACTTTGGAATATCCATTTGGAAATTTAGGGCAATATGATAGCCTGGAAATGACCTCTCAGGGTAGACACTCTTCCTGGTTGTTTTTCCAGCATCCTACATGAATTCATCTCTGTTACTCCTTTGCTTTCATTAGTTACCCTGGCATCCTTTTAGGCAATGGATTCAAGACAAAAAAATGTTSGCCTGACTTATTCTAGCTAAGAGGCTTCATATTTAATGGATTTGCTGTTCTTTAATGTCCCAGGTCACTCCTTGAGATCAGCAAATGCCGAATTTCTTATCGTCCTTAAATGTTATCTGAAGTCATGTCGTTATTTTGCCTTTAGTGAGTCTCTTTGCTCTCTGGCTTTGGAACCTACTGCCAAATGAAGTAAAGAAAGCTCTGACTATGGGGAATTTCTAAATCCAAAGTTAAAAGTTATTTGTTCTGTTTAGCATTTTTAAAATTATTCTTTTAGGAATTGTATATGCCTCTAAGCTAATTAACTCTTAATGAGCACAAAACGCCCTGGGATGCAGATTTGGAGGGTACACTAGAAATGCAGGCGTGGATTGGACTGCAATACCGCAGCAGATGAAATTTATGATTTGATTCTTTTTTTAAATGATGGTGCAGATATTTTTATTGAGATACTCTTTTTTTTTTCTCCCTGCCCCCTCCTCTGTCTTTCTAGTCTAAATAAAGCTGATCAGATTTTCAGTCCCCCATATGGGGCCCAGTTCTGCAAATACACTTTAGTTTTCCGTTATGGATGAAGTCACTCTTCAGCAGGGAAAACAAGTTGAGAAACAAACTTTCATATTATGAAAGACAGGCAGTGTTCCAGCGCTGAGCACTTAACCAAAGCATCAGGAAATCAGAACACCTGGCTGTGCCCTGCTCTGTGCTATTCCCCTGGACCAGTCCCTCACCCTTTTAGTGCCTCCACTCATTCATCTGTAAAGCGACTATAATTGCGTTTATATCGCAAGGGGGCCTTGATGCTTGACAAATGAGAATTGACCCAAAATTCATCCTTCAGAAGCGCTGTATGAGCTGTACCTCGCTCRCACGGTGATTGTGGACAATTAGATTAGAAGAGGTATAAACGCAGTGGAAGTGAAATTCCATTTAGGAACTGTCAAACTGTTCTTGATAATTTTTCTTAGTTTTCATCTAATTCTAGTGAGGAATTTTGCATGCAGAAAGGCTTTATATGCCTCTTTTCTTCTTTTGCAACAAGCCAGCATATTTTATTCCGTGCTATATTAAACTGTGTTTTGGACAAATGGTTTGTTCCCAGAACAGTACCTTAGAAAGCTAGGTTTAGCAAAACAAGGAAAAATTWTTGTGTCAAAGAAATCCTATTGTCTATGTATCTGAGCAAATTACAATCACTTACAAGGACTGTACACAAAAAAAAAAAATACTCCAGGTTTTATGAAAAGGGGCTTGCCTAATTGTTGTTATGTTTGATTTAATTAGATTTTTTTTATACTTGCCATAATAATGTTTTTAAATTAAGCTGAATTTCCCCAACAAACTGTAGAAACATATGGTGTACAGCCTGCAGAGGCACTTAATGGCAGTAGCATTACTGATATTTGTGAGTTAGAACCTGCTTTCCTCTGAAAAATAGCTGTGTGTTCTCTCAATTCAAAATACTGTTTTTCACCAGCATGTTTTCGTCACCTCTCAGTTTGTGGAGTAAAAGGATGAATGTGATCTTCTTAAATACATTTCCTTATTTCCACACAGCTGTGGACATTTCAGGGTGAGGGAAGTTGTGTGTCAGACTCAGCCTCTCCTCCATATGTGCCACACTATATGAAACCAGCTGAATTAAAGGGGCCAGTTTTACKGGGACTGCTCCCCATGTAGAATATTCCAACACCAGAAATAAAAATGGAATTGTTGTTTGGTTGAGCCACTTTTCCTAACAAAGTCAGGATCACTTGTGGCTACCCAGATTTCAGGGTGCTGGGAGGTCTCTATCAGCAYCCCACAATAAACTCCAGCTCCCAGGAACTGCTTCCAGAAGGATTTGTAGATATAGTTTGTTTCCCTACAAGAAATCATATGCTGGGAAAAAAAAAATCTTTTGGATGTTACTTTTTTATGTTCAGACTTGCAAAGCCCTTTAAGAACAACTCATGCTCACAAAGAGCATTCCACTGACTTATCTCTAATGTATGCTTGAGAGGCTCAGGGCAAAACAAAGTGCAGAGATTAAGTAAATGAAAAGATACCAAACATTGCAGCAGGGAATCATTCCAAGTCGTGGTGTTCTCAGGAGCACCAGAGCCCGTTTAGGCTCATGCTCATCCATGCACACTCTGCAGAATTCACTTTTTAGACCATTTTAACCTCCTCTGTTTTAGTAACCAGCTTCCCAAGGCTCTCCCTGGCGAGTGGACTCACTCATACCCGAGGGTTCAAACCCCACATTGTCCAGAGCCCAGTCCATGGGAAAATTTGATTTTCCAACAAAGGTGCCAAGCTCAGGAGAAGATGTGGCAGGCCAGACCCTCCCAGACTACTGCCCACCCATGCAAGCAACATCTTGGACAGGATGTGCAAGCAGAGGTTTCCCTTCCACCCAGTGGCTGTCAAGGCAGAAGCAGAATAGACTGTGGTGCTCCTCTGGTGCATTCCTGAGCTGATTGCTTTGCCTTAGTAGCTGTGAGTCATTAAAAACTCACTTTGAATGCAGAAATTGCTGTTTTTTCCAATAAATGAAGCCTCAACTCAGCTCTCACTCTTCAGTGGGTGAATGGAAATTGTCAGTGGGCTCAGAGAAATAAGCGGTTTTGTAGGATATACATCCACCTCTTTAGCTCACTACAGTAAAGTGCTTTAAGTTCCTGTGAACTGGTCTTAGACTTCCTGTGAACCAATGTCTTAGACTGAAAAAAGGTCAGCCTTGAAATCCTCTCCCTTYACCCCCAATCTTAGTCAATATGGGTGTCTTAGTTTTCATGCAATTAATTTGGCCATTTCTGAGGATTATGTAGGAAGTCAAAGGAGGAATATTCATGTCATCTTTACTCAGATAGGTGATGTTTAATTCTAAAGTGGACCACTCAGCAGCTGACATCAGGTGACTAATCTGTAGAAATGCCCAGATTCCTCAACCAAAGAAYTGAAAAAATTCTTTCTGACTGTCTCTTTCAGGATTTTGCTGACTCCGTATACCAAATGGTTGCACAGAAGTTCCAGGAACTTACAGACAATTTCACTTCCATGCATGCACGCCACAAAACTCTTGCAGGCATCGTGATGACCAAAGGTAAGATATCCTCTCATTTATTTTCCTCTGGCATTTTTCATGACTAAGTAATACATTATTTACTGGGTTCACAATACTGAAGGATGACTTTACTCCCACACAGAAAAATAAATAGTAATGCAGTGAAAAGAAGCATTAAATATTTACATCTCAAGTCCACACAAAAAAATATTGGCAACAGAGTTAAAGATTTATTCGTAAATATGTTGTTACGTTGCTTTGTTTACAGGACAAAATGCAGACCTCTCTGATTTTTCATTTCATTACAGATGGGGGACAGAGTTAGTTTATCAATAAAAGTAGTTTTATTTATTAATTCCTTTCTTAGGTCTGGAAACACCAGGTTCTTATTGTACAAGGCAATCACAAACTTTGTTTTAGACTTGCAACAGAAGCAAATGTCCTTTCCTGTCAAAAGAAACAAACCCAGAGTGTGGATAATTTTAGTTCTGCTCTTCTCTAGCCATGGGAAATACTTATGCTTACCAGCAGGGCCAAAATTTGTTATTCACTCCTGTTAGGACTTGRCTGATTGACACATACTATATGGGAATCTKTGGTGCTTTGATGAAACTGTAGCAKAGATGGTCTTCCTTTCTTTGCAAGCACACCTCAGTTGGGGCACCTCAGTATTTATGAGGATGTCAACAGTGGAGATGCTTCCATAAACTTCATTCTCRCTCTGACACAGGGAGCAGTGGGTCCAGTACAGAAATGAGAGGATAAGCTCAGAGGGGAAAGGCATGTATAATTCATCCAGGCTTGTCTTCCTCCTTCCTTTCAACAATTACATTAGCTGGATTCARTAGGGACAGCTGGGAATATTGCAAGGCAGCAAGATGGAGACAGGATTTTCTGATGGATCTTTTCCAACCACMGAGCCTAAATGCAGGTAAGATTTCTGTGCTGAGCATCTTCTTTTCTGATGTGAAAAGAATAAGTCATMGTATTCAGTATGAAGGAAAATAAAAAGGAAGTGTGATTGACTTTGGGATGTGAAAGATGTACACTAGACCAAACATACCAGCTGCCTTGTAATTGTCAAATTTCTTGACTCTGGCTCTCATCAAAACAAAGTGCTCTAGTTTATTTAGAGAAGCTCTTTCCAAGCAGAACCACAAGGAAGAATGTTTAAATATCCTTTTTATAAGAAACTAAGCTACAGGAACCAAGAATTGTTGCTTTAACTACATTTAGGGGGAGAGACTAGGGGAGGTTACACTTACTCAGTGTAAGAATTTATAGGAATTTCGTCCCATTCTATGTTGCCAAGGAACTAGCCCKGCATTCTTTAGCCCAGGTCTATACCAGCTTTATAAAGCATCATGGAGACACTGCAGCCTTATCAAAAAAAAAGCAGATTAAAGTCCCTCACCGTATGAGAAGAGCAGCCACTGGAAGGAGTCATAATTCCCAAAGTCATGGCTGCTGAGTACATGCAGTGCTAGGGGAAAGAAAGGGCACTTCCAGACTTTCTTAACCTTTCTGGGCAGTTGGAGCTGTCTGTGTCTCTTCTTTAGGGAAGGGTTCAAAGTGTCCTTGTGCCTTTTGTTTCTTTTAATGARTCCCATATCCTTAGTGGGACTGTAAAATTTGTATTTCATATTTCATCTTAGTCAGCAKTAAGACAAAGTATAATTTTGCTTATGTTCACAAACTATTTCCCTCAGGGCTTCTTTTTCAATTCTGAATTCTMTCTCGTGAATTTGTTCAATCTGTCAGCCATCCAATTTGTCAATATCTCACTGTTTTTTGTGGAACCCAGAAAAGCAGCTTGCAGATATAAGGTGATTCACAGAAGATGCAAAGCTAGGAACAGCCTTATCTTAGTACATTCTTCAGGAAGATTTGAGTTCTTTCCAACACAAGAATCTTCAACCAACCACGGCAAGATGAATCATCTGCCATTTGTGTCATTATTTTCTGTACTAAAGTTGTAGATTTGTGGTCTCTTCTTCACCATCACTCCCAGAAGTACCAAGGACCTCAGCACACTCTTTTGAAAGATGGCACAGGCGGGTTTTTCACATCAAGCACTCAAATGAGTACCAATTCCCTCTATTTTTAACAAAACAATTGGCAGAAGCTGTCTTAGGTCTCTGTAAACAATTAACTAATGATACCAACAAAAACAAAGCTGGAAATGTCTTGCTGCATTTGGTACCATAAGTGACAAAAACTGATTTGTTTTTACCTTCACTTCAATTTAATGTCATCCTGACTAGAAGCAGATTTATCTGTGCTTGTACAGTTTTCAGGCAAAGCTGTTAAAAAGCACAATGTGATTCTGTGATAACCGCTGTTAAGATAATGCAAGATCTCTACAGACAAAAAAGAATGTGCYAGATTGGTTTTCTTTTTCTGAACTCTGACATTTTTTTCTGTCATTTCAATTTCCCAGGGAAACCAAAGAGAGTTACATTTGGRCACTGTAATTGACTTACACTGTAGCACCCGGGGCAAATTCCAATGTATAAGAAAGAAAAAAAAAAAAATGTGGAAAATTATGTTATTGACTGACAGAGAATGTCCTGCAGTAATAAATTTCTAGTCAGTAAAAAAAGTAGTCCAAAGCATTTAGAAATGCTTTGCTCTGAATTGTGATGACAATTAAAATCCCCATGCATTTTTGTGAAAGTAAGTTTTCAAAACATTTGATTAGCAGCCATCAAAATAATCTTGAAAAAATCTGCCTRGGCAGGAGCAAATTACCAGACTAGATACCAGCTGATGTGATCTTATCTGATGTAATATAATAATTGAATATAATATCTAAAAAACTCACATAGCTGATCTTGAACTAMATGTTTCAAAAGATTGAAGAGTTTAAGTGAATTTCTTAATTRCTATAATGTATAATGTTATAAAATATTTGAAATCTGCCAGTGCTCTAACGTACGCTAATTCTGTTGAAACACACTCAGAGTAGATTGTTGTTTCAAAAACTGATTGACTCTAAGAAAAATTGGTTAACAAGTAACACATTGCATTCTTTCACATACAGTATTCTATAATGCAGAGAGTATCTTATAATAGAAACATAAGTATATTCGTTATTGTAGCATAATTTTGATATTAGAACCTAAGTTTTACTGCACACTGACTATCCACAGTAGATCTCCTGGTTTCTCAGAAGATATGATGAATTCACATATGATAAATTAAGAAYATCAGTGGAAAAGACATGGATAACAGCATGACACAGATCATGAGCTCAGAACATGTAGCAAGGAGCTAATTTCCCTCATTGTGTTTTGCATTTGTGGCTAAAACGTGGTTGATAACACCAATGTTTTGTCTGTTGCTGGACTGTGCTTGCAAAGTGTCACGACTTTRTCTCTCTCTCCTATCCCTATCCCCAGCCAGGAGGCTGAAGGTGAGCAAGAGGCTGAGGGGACATAGCCAGGACAGGTGTCCTCAGCTGACCAAGGGCATATTTCTTGCCACAGGACACTGTGCTCAGCAGTAAAAGTTTGGGGAAAGGAGAAGAGAGAGAGAATTGGGTTTATGGCGTTTATCTTGCCAAGAAACCATGAACTATCATTATCTCAATCCATTAGTCTTGCTTTCCTTCTGTTTCTTCCCAGTCCCACAGGAGAGTGGAATGAGCGAGAGGCTGTGTGGGTGTTTGGCTCTTGGCCAGGATCAACCAATATTTCATTTCTACAGTAGCTGTTTCTTGATGTTTCTTGTTGTCAGGGAAAGGTGACCCACCAGCTCCCCATCCTTCTGTCTCTCAGGTGCCATTTGCATGTCTTATTTTAACTCACTGTCCTGCTGTACCTTTCTATTGAAAAGCTTTCAGGGGGAAGTAGCTTTTAATATTGTTGTTGCTGCTGTTCCTGTTGTTGTTGCTTGAAAAAGTCAAGGCACGAGGCAASAAATGCAAGACCAGAGCTCTC
Source organism: Malurus melanocephalus (assembly GCF_030028575.1). Lineage (NCBI taxonomy): Eukaryota > Metazoa > Chordata > Aves > Passeriformes > Maluridae > Malurus > Malurus melanocephalus. The sequence goes on along the minus strand of NW_026623690.1, from coordinate 67,301 downwards.
TCAYGTAYCTCCAGACCCAATGCCCAGAGTCACAAATTAGTGGGGTGACAGGAGGAGCTGCTGTGTTCCCAAGGGTCACCAGGCAGGGCTGCCACCTTTACCAGAGCACAGGGCATTGRGGGGAGAGCATGGGCAGTGCTACCYGACCCCAAGAGCTGGGAGGTGGCAATCCCAGGGCAGGGCAGAGTGTGGTGGGATGTGTGAGCTGCACCCGAGTGCTGTGATCTGAAGGCTGGTGGCACTCACTCTGTTTATTTGCACCACRGAGAGAGTTTGGCCTTTGCTCTACCTGAAATCACCAGGCAAACTAAAGAATTCCTGTCACTCAGTACAGAGATGATYTATTATTGCTGAGGTCTTCTTTGCAAAAATAACCTCCCATAATCATTAGGGACAAAATGAAACTGCTATTTAAACACAATTTTCCCATTTGTGTTTGACAAATCTTAGCAGTTTAAATACTGATAGGAACTTTTTGTCATGCTTTCTGTTAAAAATGAAGCATTAAGAAAATTCAGTTCTTTTCACAGCAATGTAACATTCATAGAAAAAGGTTATGAGTTGATTTCTTACTTGAATTTCTTCTATTTTTTTTTTTAAGGCTGACAATCATTTTGATGTTAAAAGCAAATTAGGAGGTCTTCTCAGTTATCTTGTATGAAATAAAGATGAACTGGACAAAAGAGCCCTAAATAGCAATTTCATGCTGTGATAAAAGATGGAAATTATCATCTGTATCTCATGGAATGGATCTTAATCATTTCTAAGTGGAATAACAGAAAAAAAAGTAAAGTTGACAATATGTCTCTGTGGATCTTTACAGTCATATTAGGATTCACAAAGCCTAACATTTAAGTACAGTCAGAAATACCTGTGTCCAGTTGATTTTTAATCCTTAACATAAGCAGAAAAGCTGCAGAGAAGTAGAATGCAGTAGAATATTCAGGCTGTATGTGGAGTATCCATCTACTCCATCCCATGCTGCCCTTGAGTGACCAAACCAGTTGGAGAAAATGTGAATGATTTACAGATTCATGTCCACAGCAGATTCCTTCAAGAAGAAATGCACAGGATTTAGGCTCTCAGGTCACACCCACTTTCATAGTTAGGTGGATGCCAAAAGCCTGGTCCCAGTGAGATTCAGTGTTTCAATGAGAACTGAAACTTCTGAAATCAAAATTGGGTGCACAAACTGCTAGCAAAAAATTTCAAACTGTTGAAAATCTCAGAAGGTCTCTTCGCCTACTGCTGCCTGATGCTCTTAAGGATATGGCCCAAAGTCATTTGAGATTCTTRTAAACATTATCGACTCCTTACTTATGCCAAAGTTGACACATCACCAGTAGATGATAGTTTTTCTCAAAATATTACAAAATAGGTCGATAGATGTGTAGTTGGGAACCATGTATGTCACTCTTTCTCAGAAATCCATCTTCCTCTGCCTACAAACCCTAAACCAATAAACTTCAGATTGTCTRTAAATAATTTTGAACCCCATAAGACTATCCCTTTTCACAGATGTAACTCTGTTCCTGAATTTTGTTATGTGCACCCAAAATGAGCATAATCACATATTCCTGCTGCTCAAGAGTCTTAGGTTTCCAAATTCCAGCTCAAAGGACATTTGAGGTTTTGCAGTTAAAACTTTGGCTCCACCAGAGCAAAAAAATTCTATTAAAATGTGGATTTAGGTGCTGAGATTATTCCCCTACAAGAGCAACATGGAGTGTTCTTCATCTTTTCTCTTAAATCAGTGCTAAAGAACAGAAAGTAGTTGAAGATAGATCACTTAGAAACAGAAAGTATGAGATGGGACACAGTAGCTGCACAGATTAGGTAAAAAACAGGTTCAGGGACAACTCTCCATATGACCATATTATATATTTTGCATTAAAAATAGGGAGAAATGCATGCAGCAGCTGGGTGTAAGTACAGAACCAGAGCTTCACTTTTGGAAGTGAGCACCMCAACCAGAATGTACACATCCTCTCCTTGTTGTTATTGTCTAACCTAATTCCATCCTCTTGGATGGCTCAGAAAGAAGAGAAGAAAACACCCCTCTCATATCAGCAGTTTTAGACCCTTCCACAAGAAAATGACCCAAATGGGAAGGGAATTGAGTCCCTCATTGTTCAGCAGCTGACGGAGCTATAGGTGTCTCCACACATCTCGCTGCTGGTTTCTGGGCAGCTCCAGCCCCCACTGTGGCCACTAGTTACTCTGGTTCCTATATTTCTTCTCACACACTGAGCCTTTTACCCCCCTGACTCTTTACTGTCTCTGGATTCAGTTTTCCATTCCTGCTGTTTAAAGTATTTTCATGATTGAAACACCTATCAAAAATCTGGATGCAGACAAGGCTCTGGCTCTGGGTCACATATAATTGCATTGGGCAYGAGGATGGGTATAAGAATTAGCATAAAACATGGAAATTAAAAATAGGCACTTCTGTTTCCTAAGTGTGTCAAGCAAGGAGTTGGCAAGGTCAGACTTTCATTCTGCTCTGTGATAAGGCAAACTGGAATCGGCCCCAAAGCCAATACCAAGAGTGCATCTCATCCTAAAAAAGGAAATTTCTTTGGTGAATAAAGGCTTGGCAACCATTGATTTTACTTTACTGACCTAATAAAAGACATAGGAAGATGTTTTTAGATGAATGTACACCAAAGATTTAAAAACATAGAAAATTAAAAAAAAAAAAATATCCCATATAAAATTAAGTTCCTCCTGCACTTGTCTGCCAAAATCCGTATTCAGGATTTCCTTCTTTCTCACTGCAGTTAAGAATCTTACTAACATCTGAGGCTTTCAATTCACTTAATGCACAGATATCAGTGGCACAGCATTTATTAGAGAAACACAGATATCTGCACTCAGGACATGGCAGGAAAGTGCAGTTTAGTCCTAGTTTAAAATTAAGAATTATGTGCAAACYCTTTTCCTGAGGAGAAAAAGAGTATTCAAATTCACATGAAAAGACAGAACCCTTAAAGAATTTTGATTCTGCCACTATCAATTTAGAKTAAAATAAAATTCCTCAAGGATATGGTATGGGGGTGAGGCTTGCAGGGATCTGGGCTGATTGTCCCTCCTCCCCCTCTGGACTTCCAAGTACCACATTGAGGAAAGGAAAGGAAGGTAAAGGGCACTGGTGCTCACAATCACATCATTGACTCCTCAGAAGCAAAGCTGATGGGATTTCATCTTTTCAGCCCACTGAGGAKGGGAAAGAAATGGRCCATAGAAATTAGAACTGGGAAAGACCAMTAAGTCATCCAGTCCATTTCCCTGCAAGCACAAGAATGTTCCCAAGTGCTTTTTCCAGTCTAGATTTAAATTAATCAATTAGCAATGGGGCTTTCAGCACTACTTTGGGAGACCACTCTAGCCTAATGGATCTCATTGTTAATAATTTTCACCAGTTATTCAGCCTGACTTTTATTTTCTTTGATGTCATCTCAGGACCTCAATTTTRCTGCTCTAAATTTAGTGTCCACCTCTCTCCTTGGGGTTTGTACCTTTCAGGTACTCAGAAATGTACATACCAGGTTCACATTTTGCATATTCAATTTCTGTGTTCTCCCATGCTGGGTCACTCTTCTCTGCAGCCCCCAGCAGTCTTGCCTCTGTTTTCTGATTCACATCCACTTTGGCAACCTCCTCACTATTCTTTTCCACACTGGAAATCCACCATTTGAATGAGGTTTGATGGAAAGGCCTGCTCAAAAATATCTTACAAAATGGATTAGCTAAAGAATCCTCTCTCAGGCATCCCACAATGTGATCAAACACTACAAAATGGGCTTGTGTCAGAAGGGGATTTTTCTTTCAGAGRAATTGAATTTGGAATTTGTTTACAAACACACTCCCCTGCCCCTCCTCACCCCTCCTGGTTTTGGGGGAAGTTTACTTTGTCTGGCTGTGAAAGGTGAGCCATGGCCATTCTCAGACAATACCCTGGTTCTTGCTTCCAGCACAGAGGGGYCAGAGAGAGGGTAGAGAGGGGTACCCAGATCAGGGTAGAGAGAACTGTGGCTCTGTCCCTGCTCCTTCACTGACGAAGATGAAGAGCACTGCAAAGAACAGCCCTCCCCAGGCAGCACAGTCAGAGGCAGGATTACTCAACACATTAATAAGGGAAGAAAATATGAGGCTCTCAGAGGTCCCCTCTACACCCTCTCTTTCCACAGAAATAGAATGTATTCAGTTCCACATAACCATAGTTTGATGTCAGGAGAAGAAATCCCTGTGCAACTCCAGTATTTCAAAGACTATGTTCCATTTATACCCCTAAATATCTGTAACCTCACTGCCAGCCACTTCTTTATTCTTTATTATTTCTCAGCTGTGYATTTGCCTTTTGTTCAGACTTCTGCTATTCCATTTCCTAAGCCCTTAACACACTTTTTCTTCCCAGATTTTAGTCAGCCACTTCACATCAGCTGCTCCCATCCACCTCAGGGCTGTTTCCTGGGACACCCAGCGTGAGTTGGGGATACATCCAGGGTTCTCACTGAAGTGCCAGGTTCCTGTTTGTCACTGAAATTGCCACCATCACAACCATTGGTACAACAGAAAATGGAGAGGAAACACRGAGCTGCAGCAGCCTTTATGCCTGGCAGATAAATGCATGCTGTTAACAGATATATGCATACTGTTCATCATCCCTGATGATGATGCCTACTCTTCTTTTTTTTTTAGTTGTGAGTGTGGTTTTATTCTCCAAGGAGACCTGGGAACAGCAGAGCTCTCTGTGTGAGGAGTGCACATCCTACATTAAAACTGAAGAGCAGGGTACACCATGCCTCACACCAGCCCCTCAATCCTCAGCTCCCTCCTGCACATGCATCTTGATTTCACTCCTCTTGGAGCCTCACAATAGAGGGGGTTCTAGATGAATCACCGGGTTGGGGGCAAATGGACTGATGGAGCTGGGTAAACACATCCCTTACGTCTAACCATAGACCCAGCCSCTGTGTGAGCACTAACATACAGGGACAATGGTCTCAATTTCCAGAGAAATGTGTCCTTTTCCTGGTGTTTTTGAGGGAGATGGGGRGAAGAGCTCTTTGCCTCTTTGGCAGCAGTATTTTCTGTGGGACATTGCCCTCTCCCAGGGTGACAAGCTGCAGCCTGGCAGCACAGTGCCCACAGGGCTCTGCACAGGCTCACRGATCTCCCTTGGGATTGTGGGGTGCAGGACTGTGCCCACAGTACATCCCTGCAGGCAGCTTTTCCAGCATCACTGCCCTTTCATGTCTTGACTATCTCTTATTACAAAATTAAAGCCATTCTAAGAGCGGGATAGGGCTGCCAGGGAAAAAGATAAGAGAAAATAATGCAGGACTTGTCAGTGCTAKGTAACATCAAGAAATTTTCATTCCCTAAACAAACCTGAAATGGAAACCTGAACTTATTCAGCTGTGAGTAGAGGGTATTAAAAAAAAAAACAACCCTCCTCTGTGATCAGMGCTCAATTAAGCTGCCTTGAAAATTATTCCAAATACACTTTTTTGCAGATAACAATAGACAATCCTTTTGACTGATTTGTTAAAAAAGGTAAAGAAAGAGCATAAAATTATTGCTTATCAGAGAGAGAAGCAGCACCATTTAAAATAACRTGAAATTGTATCCCATGAATTATTCACAAGGGCTGATGTTACACTATCATTATTTCTGGCTTTCCTTTTCACTGCATTGCATTTTGTGTAAGTTGGCTCCCACCCAATAAAAGAGGTGTGGGTTTTCTTAATTAATCAAACCTGATTTTTCTGATTTTTTTTCCTAATTTAAAATAAATATATTTTGAGCAGTGAGTTGTCTTCACGGTGTCAAGCTGAAAAAGAAGATAGATTTCACTACCACTAGCAGGGTCTAAAACATGCAGTGCAATAGTCACTTGCATACTGACTGGTGCTTCTCTGCGTGTTGTGCCAGCTGCTAAGAAACCAAAGTGTGATCCCAGTTGCATTCTGGCATCAGCAGTTGTAAACTCCATCCTGTTCCGTGTGAATTAGGCTGACTGAATTTCACAGTTCTCTGATATACAGTCAGTGCGATTCAGTTTTCTGATTGCAGGTGCCAGTCAACACCTCTTGTGATTACCCCGTGATTTTTGATTTTCCTTCCACAACACATAAATATGCAGGGCTACAAATTCATTGGCTAATGAGCACAGCCCACTAGAAGAGTAACTCTTTTAAAATCAGTGGAAGCATTGACTAGACTAACCAAAACTCACTTGTATTGGTAGAGCTGTGTCTCTAGCAGATAGATGGGTGTAGGCATTTTGTTTATGACCACAACTGACTTAAAAGCCCAGCTCATAACTGTAATCCATAAGATGTCAGCCAGTTCTCCATATCCAACTTATCTGCTGAGCAAACCTTCATATTTTTTTTTGCTTACTCTCTCTTCTGTCAGTGTTTTTCTGGATCATTTCTACTGCAAGGTCTGTGTCTGCAGACTGATGTTTGGGGAGGTCACTTAGGGAAGACAGCCCTGTTTGCTTACTGTGTGTAATTTCTCAGCTCGAGGCAATATGACCATCCTTGCATATATTAACAATATTGATATATTGATACAATTATCCTTAAATATATTAACAATATTGATATATTGATATAATTATCCTTAATTGTTGTGGATTTCGGCGGAAAAGAAGCCGGAAAAGAATTACCTCAAAAAGTTTAAACATAAGAGAAAATAATTTAAAGACCCTAGATTTGTTCTGATTGTTCTCTTAGGATTTGGGGAGTTTTCATCAGTATTCCTCTTCTTGCAAAAGATACCTTATTAAGAGCATCTCTCTCCAGTGTAGAAAGCTGTATTTCTGCTGGCTGTCTATAGCTCTTCAGAGTTCATGAAGAGAAGCTGGCAGTACTGAGGTGTAATGTAGACTACCAAAAAGCAAATATCTAAACTAGGCCAGATGAATCACCTCCAGGAAAATTCCTCTCCTTTGACTATAGAGACTGCAGCAATTAGCTCAGCTATGGACATCTAAACTCTAGTTATCCAGAAGAGCTGAAATGAATCTCCCTGCTGGTGTCAGCAAACTGAAAATGGCTTATAATAAAACCCAGTTTCTTTTCAACAGCTCAGCTGTGACGTTGAAGTCTGCACTATTACTGACAGATAAAAAATGAGCATCAGGGGTCTTCTGAGGTTCCCCCTGCCTGGCTGTGAGAGGAGTTCCTGCCTCTAGACCCAGGATGGGCTCAGGCCTTCAGCAGAGCCCCAGTTAAAAGCCTTACCTGACCAGACCATTTGACTGAATCTGTGATCAAAGGCCATTTATGTGTACATTTTTGTTTTATAATGCAAATAATTAATTGACAGAATTTGTGYAGATAAAATGCCGTGAGTTCCTTCCCTGCTTTCTCGGCTGTCTTCAATAACAGGGTGTTAGCCAGGATCCAGCCACTGTGCTGRCACAGCTTCCCAATTTCCTTTCCCCTGCTCCATTTCCTTTTCAAATTGAAAACTATTAGAGATCCTTAGGCAAATAATAGAAACGTAATGCAGGTACCTGTTACAAATCGTTCACTAGTTACTTTTAACCTAATGCAAAAGGCAGCCAGGGTAGGAAATGCCTCATGAGCTCTGACAATCAGCGGGTCAGGAGTTAAGGTCATAATAATGTATCCCATTTCTCCTTGTTTGTCAAATAACCTGAATGGAGTTATATCCCTGGATCTTTCACCCGAGATGGACTCCCCTCGGTGACAACATGAATTTTGTGGAAAGCAATTTTGTCCAGGGTCATACCCTGCTGTACTACCCTAAGTAGGGTGGGTGCCACAAGGCTGGTGGTGCCAGTTAGTGTTAATAYAGGATTCTGACACTCACAAAGCCACAGCTTTCTTAGGCATGGCTTGAGGATGTGCACAGTCTGCATCTGAGGTCAAATTAATCAATGTTTAGGAAGGAGCTCAACTTTCATAAACAGAAATGACTTGAGAAATTTGAAGTATTCCRCGAGCAAAATAAAATAGGAAGTAAACATTAATAACAAGAGTTAGTAATTACTGGTTTTAATGCAAAATAGACTAATGTACAGAAGTGCCTATTAATTCTGAATCACTGAAGCAAATATCTAGGCTCCAGAGTTGGAAATGCTGCCTAAAATGCCAACGTGATTAGTCAAAGCTGAAATTTGCCTTCATCAGCTAGGCATCACRTGTCTTGTTCTCAGAGAAAAATTCCTCCCATGTTCACTGGAAGGAATATCAAGCATTTCACAGGGGATAAACCTCCAAGTCTGTGTATGTACCAAACAAGGCATGCAAGAGGACAATCTGTTAGCATGTRTGCTCCTGAACACAGCGGGCAGCTGTCAGCTTCTTGGAAGTGTTTCTCATCATGCTGGGTGCCCTCACAGGCAGCACTGAATGGTGCTGTGTTGGTCACAGATCACTCTCTCCATTTGGCTCCCCAGTGAGGTGTAAATATTTCAGAGCTAATGCATAAGTCATGTACACCTGGGTTTCCAAGTGCCACAGCAGTGAGACATAACTCCTGGGTATTTCTGAGCTTAGAGGAGCATGGATTATTTTCTGACACTGCAAATGGAAAATACATGGAGATCTTTAATGTTTAACACTCAGACTGGTTCTGCAAATTCTTGGAAGCCACTGCCTCCYAGCCCCAGGCAACATCTAAGTGCTGTTGTGCAAACAAGTGCACCTTGCCAGGACTGGCAAACACCCCAGGCTGTGTCCCCTGCCTGCTGGGGCCCCATATCACTGAAAGCCAACTTATGGGGTTAACTCACCCAAACTGAACACCCCAAGCACACTGCCTATTGCTGTGCAGCTGGGCATCATGATAGCAAAMAACATCAGAGGGATTCACATCATTGCTGCATCTAATAGATGTTGGGTGCCTTTGCGTTTCATCTGTGAATAAATCCAGACCTTACAGAAAATCCTGAGTGCATTCATCAGCTTACCCTCATGTGAGAGGGGGAGAAGAGTTAAGTTTATTTATGGACAAAATGTTTGAAAGAATAAAAGACATCACACTGTGTACTGGGCTGCCTGGGGGGTTGAGGAAGGCGTAGCTCCCAGAGAGAGGAGAGCAGGAGGGCAGGAGGSTTTACCCAGGTGCTTTGCTCTGTATTTGCAGAGCCTGGTGCTTTGGCTGAGAGCTGAAAGGGGAGAGGAGGAGGCACTCCAGGGTATGCTGATGTCAGGAGAAGGAAGCAGTTGGTCTCACTGCCCTGAGAAGGAGTATTGATAGAAATCCTCAGGGGCAGACTGAGAGGCTCACGGGTTTGTAAAGGAGGGAATTGCCTCTTGGCATACTCCTGCTGTGCTGAGGTAAATAGGAATCTGTCTACAGTGGTAAATAAATAAAATAGAACAAAAAAAAATAGCTGATTCTCTACATGGACTCTCAAAGCAAGGAAGATATTATATACTGTTGAGGAAAATATACACTACTTTCTGAGATGCTGAGTAGGACTCAAACACCTCTATGTGTGGCAGTGGCTCATGAAATGTTTCATGTTAGTCCATGTGAAATACACAGTTAACTAGCTGGACATGTCAGGAGCTAAAGACACTTGTTATTTTTCTCATGAAAGCAGTAATCCTAAAGCAAAGCAATTTTAATATACAGATTATAAACACCTTTCTTTGTAAGGAAGGAATAATTTTTCTACCTCAACTTTTTACTTAAAAGTGGAACACAAAGGCTTTTTCTCCTCTCCATTTCTCCTATGTGTTCCCATCTTCACTTCTTGAATTTTCAAGATTTCCACCTGTTCTTTTTTTTTCCCAATAAATACTCCAAAACACCTTTTTAGGGCCACATCTATAGTAACAGAGATTAAGCTCTCAGATGGACATACAGTGATGTGTACTTTGCCACTAGTGCCTGTTACAACTTCTCTASGAGACTGTCACAACCAGGGGCTTAGATGTGATTAACTGAATTTTTCACAATACTTGCACCTCTCCTACAAATGTCACAACGCTGCAATGCCATATTACTACTAAACATTTTGGGTTACTGATGTAACTTTCATATTGATATTGATTAAATAATTTTGTTACCTTTTGCAGTTACATACATTAAGCGGTAATGTTACAGCATGTCATCCACTAGTARTGCCTGTGCTGTGTGGATATTATGAAGTGCTGTTGATGGTATTTATTAACTGGGAAATCATTGGCAGCTCCAATCCTTTATGTTTAAAATATTATTTCCTTCTCCATTCAGCCCTTTTGTCATTTAACAGCAATAGGTTTCATAAGGGACCGTGGCCCCAGGCATGCCAAACCAAAAAAATCTCTGCCATTTTTCCATTTTTCTGCTGTTCAACAGGCCACATCAGAGGAAAAAAATAGTTTTTGCTAACTCTATAAAATTGTTCCTAAAGGTTTTCTAAAGCCAAAGCAACACTACAGAAATAGCATCATCACAGCCCATGGGGAGATTGTTTCCATTCCTCCTACGGGTATTTACAGTCTCAGGCCTGTCTTCATCATTGACTTGTCACACTTTGAGGTCTTGATTCAGTTGCCTAAACATGGGCAYGTATTTTCACCGAGCCTMTTTACAGATTTCCACCTGAGATGCATGGGGAGAGTGCAGAACATCCTGGACTTCCCCAGACAGCAGCCAGAACTGTTTGGGTGTTTGCTTGTGCACAGCCATGGTGTCAAACACAGCCCAACACTCAAATGCCACTTTATCACTTCTAGAGGAAATACCCATCAGGCAAAAAAGTTCCTTCTCCCAAGAGCTGCTCCCTTGTTCTTTGGTATTCAGASAGATGAATCCTGAGATGTGTTTTTCAAAAGATCATTTAATTTTGGGCTCAGTTCATCCTAAATTCTTTGAAATTGTCTACRCAGCTGAACGAGCTATGTTGTAGAGTGAAACCCAGGTCCTGTTGAAGTCCATATGCATTTTGCCACTGACTCCAAATAAATTTGGATTTATTCCTAGAAAGTGTCTATCTGCACCAAGTAAGGGACATCTTTCAATTGCCATCACCATTAAGTGGAGAGCAGATGAACAAAGCTTGTCTCAGCGATAAATGCTCCATCCCTGAGACAATGGGATCACAATGAAAAGGGCACTGATGTAGCTGCTCTTAGAGAAACTAAAAGGAAACTGGACTGAAAGCCAAATCTGCTGGGTTTTTTTCTCCATGATTTTTAAARGGCAGCCCCAGAAGCGTTACTTGCATTTTATTTAGTACTTGGAGTGCAACAGCAATGAAACCTAGCATTACAGGGAGTATGTGTTCCCACCAGAAAATGTCTTCAACAGCTCATAAAAACCTGGCCATTTATCAGCACTGCAGGAGATCTTTATTACCTCCCTACAGCATATGCTCTGCTATGATGTAGTTATTGATTTAACAAGTAAACTTCGTGGYGAGCTTTTATCTTGGAATTAGCAGCAAGACTGAAATAGAGCCCTTATTATTCTAATAACACAGAGATGTGAGATTCCTGCATATTCCAAAGGCCGTGTCATCACCTTAACAAGCACCCCATTAGGGCTGTCTGGCTGCCGCATCAAAGCGTGTGCTGTGAGGACTGTAACAATCATGATATCACAATCACCCCAGCAATTTCACAGCCCTTTTGTTTTTCTTCCTGCAGGTTTGGACATCAGGCAAGCTCAGGTTATTGTGCTGTCATCGGGTACCAAATGTATAAATGGGGAATACATAAATGACCAAGGGCTTGCGGTCAACGACTGCCATGCGGAAATTGTGGCAAGGAGGGCATTTGTTCACTTCCTCTACTCACAGCTGGAGCTGCACTTAAGGTAACTGAATTCTGTTGATTTTGGGGGGCTGTTATATGGCTGCCAGTGGAACAGATCCATCCTCCAGACAACTGAACTATTTTTTTCTTTATGTCACTTTTTTTTTGATTCTTAGGCGATGAAGGACCGATACACTGCACCAAAAAAAATTGAGAGTTAGGTAGTCTAAAGTGTTGGGTCATGAACTGCTTTACTTCAGCTGATTCTCTTTCAGTAGCCATTAGATATGACTCATAAAGCTGGGCTTTATGAAGCCTGATGATTTTGTACAAATCTTTACATGCAGGCTTATTAGCATCCTTCACTGACCAGAGACTTGAAGGGAGTCATTTTGCTTAATGCAGCCATTTTCCTGTCTTCCTTGCTGCTGCTGAAACATCTCAAAGAAGTGATTTATTCATCATTAATGTCTTCATTGACTCACTAGAGAGCCAGTGAGTGTTAGCAGCACGGTAAACTTTGTGCCAAAGTGTAAGATGCTATCACTCACTCCTCCTTTATGATGTTTTAAAATGTTATAGCATGTAGAATCATTACAGTGGAATGATTGTTCCTGTCTTCAGCCAAATCCACCTCGTTACCATTTAAATGGTTAATGGGTCATACACTGCCTAGAAGATGGCAATAAGAGGGGCACCCCTTGTATTCTGTGAATTCTGTTTTGTGTGGAAAGGCTGACGGATCTGGACTTGATCAGCCTGCAGGTGGGATGACAGAGCCAGCAGAACTTGTGTCATCAACACAATGGAGCTGATATCTCTAGCAAGGTGTGCAGTGGGACGGTGACAGGCAGCAGGCACACTCTGAAATAAGAGGAGTTTAGTCTACAAGGATTCATTTTCCCCATGGGGACAGGCAAGCTGTGAGAAAGTCTTGAACAATCTGTCAAATTGCTTTGGGAAGGAGATTGGGATAGAGGTTTAAGGTCCTTACTAGTCTGAATTATCCTATGATATAAAAACTGAGCAGAAGTAAAGCTGATGTGAGATTTATCATATGGAAGGAACCAAGGAATGAAGGAAGCAAGGAGAGAAAGCAAACAGAAAATGTCTTTCTCTATAGTCATTCTTCTGCCCTCCATTCCTGTGTGCATATTCGTGTGACTTTTTCTGAAGGCCATTAACAGTGCAAAAACTTCCTTTAGCTCCAGAAGGTTTTGCATCAGGTCACAGGCACAAGGGTTGATCTAAGCAGGATTGTGTGTCTTTTTAAGCACCTGTGATACTGTTACAGTGGTGCAACAATAATAGGAATAATGGCTATTGTCACTTGGGGCTGGAGCTGAAGGTAAGAGAGTGAATTGAGCACATGGGTTTGGCTAACAAAGGGGGACAAGAGCATTGAAGGGTTTAATCAAAAACAATATTCTCTCAATTTCATTCTGAATTGCTTTCAAGTTTACATTAAATTATTATGTTTTCAGCAGTGTAGCAGCCCTAGTACTTGCTTCGTGCTATGGTCTCTTGGGAAGCAAGTGCTAACACTGTATCTTGAGCTATTGTATTGATCCAACTCCCTAACATGTTCAGTCATATTATTATTTTATTTGGATCAATGTTAACAGTCTTTTGTTAAGAGAATCCTCGGTGCAGCACAAGCTCTGTTCACAATAAGTTCAAATCACTCTCTATTCAGCCAAGACCAGGCACCACCGCTTGCCTGACCAGCACACACCATAAAAATCTCAACCAAAATTGTCAAGGCTAAGCACCTTTGAGAGACAGAGCTGGAGATATTGTCAAACTGGATTTTGCTTCCTTAAAGTCCATGGGGAAGCAAAATTGTGTGTTATGATGTATTCTTCAGTTCTAACATTTATTGCTACACGCAGTTTTCTGCCGTCATCAGGAGACTTGTCATATGGTGACAAAACAGGGGAWTCAAAATGAAATAAAAATGTATTTTACGCACATAGAAATCATATTTACTCGTACTTCTCTGGAAAAAGAGAGACATCTCCTGCTCACAGAGAAAACTCATGATGCAGCCACATAGCTGTAAGGACAGGGTTTTTAGAACAGGCACGTCAGCTTCACTGGGACTGCCCACACACCATGTCCTCAGGCTTGAGGGAAACACAGGGATATTGCAATTAATGTATTTGCATTAACATAGCYCAAATTAAAGTCCTCTCCCAGGCCAAGAAACTATTGTACAAAGTCACAAGTGAAGTGAAACCAGAAAGATGGTTCTCTAACTCAAAAACAGAATGATAGCATCATTCTTGACTCAAAGAGCTGAAATTTTCCATTGTTCACTATGAAACAGGCAGGTTTGTTGTCTGGAGAAAATTTCCTATTTTCCACATACCTGCCTCCCAGCAAGCCTACCTGCTGAGAGTGGTCTCTGCAGCTGGATTTCAAACTTCAGAAACTTCCACTGCAAGAAATATTTTTCTGTATCATGCTGTCTTTGAAAAGGAACCTTTTTTTCTAGAATTTACAAATACTACCATTGATCTCAGCAGAAGCAAAACACATACTTGCTGTGTGTAGCATGAAGGCTTCTAAGAACAAGGGCCAGGATGTAAAACTGATGTCCAGGAGACATGGATTCACTGAATTGAATTTACTTTTTGGCAGCCAGGTGTTATCCAGATCCCCGAGGCTCCTTTGATCACCAGTAGGGAGGGAGGGATGGGCATCTCTGAGGTGCAGCTCAGCAGACCTGTTCAAGCATCTCTTCAGGGTGAGATGAATTGACATGTACTGGGACAATTTTTTTYCCCATTTCTCCAAAGAGAGAATATCCAACTTCTTCAGAAGCTGCAGAACAATTCCAAACACAAGCCAATGTTGCAGCAATATGTAAATTGCCTTTTTCCCCATTCTCTTCTTACTGCTAAATGTTAGAGGTGTGGCATTCCTGACTTTTCTTGGGAAAGAGTTCCAGAATGGGAACTTTATCCTCTCTAAGAAGCAAGAGTGACAAATWCTTCAAAAGGAAACTTTCTTTCAACAATTCATTGTCAAGAGTCCGAGTTAAATAAAAGCTAAAAGCACAACTAAAACCTGACAGCTTCTAACCAGTCTGATTAAAACCCTTAGCCCTCCCAGATTTCATTTTTATGACAACCATAATCCTCTAGTTCTCAAGACTTTCACGAAAGAGATGAGAAATAAGACACAAATTTTCTGATGTACAAAAGAAGGACAAGAAAGACCTTTTAAGAAGCTTTTTCTAAGAATCACCATCAAAAAGCACACAAATACCATAGTCTGATTCTCTTGCATAGTGGTAGGAAAATTCACATAATTTTCAGTGGTTTTATACCARCTGGCCAGTAGGGAAGAAAAGAAAKTCCAACTCCTGKTTTTTTTAAGAACAGTAAAATTAATAGATTATCTTTAAAATAAATCAGTGCCACAGTAGGCTTACTGCTGTAATGGCCCTGAAGGTGCCAGAGAGAGGATTTTACCAGAAGCAAACCTGACTTGCTGAAAAAGGTTAAAAATAATAGCAAATAAAATAAACAAATAAAAATGTTTCTTTTATATATAGAAAGCAAGGAATAGTCTTAATCCACTCCAGTTAAATTATTTTTTCCARGAAAATCAGCCGCTTGTTGCACATTCACTAAGCCTGTTGTAAGTTTCTCTAGGATGCTCTGTTGTAGTACTTAGCATCAGAAACTTCTTAGAAACTTCCTTTCCATTTACGTGCTAAAACCAACTCCTCTGCTGGTGAGACTTTGTTTCACCAAAATGCTTCATAAATATTAAACCATGAGCATGTGCTTAAGCATCTTCTCAAAGTCAGCTCAAAACAAAGGTATGTGTTACTCTAAATAATGAACTTAAGCACAAGATCAGCATTTGGCATGATCTTAAATGTTCCTCTTGAACCAGCCTCAAATCCTAACTCTGCCACAGAAATTCATAACAGGCAAAGGTTTAGGGAAAAAGTCTGCTCATTTAGCCACTGCCAGCATGCAGAAATGACACTTTAATGCCACCCCCTGAACGAATGGGATCTGTGGGCTCACTGTGGGCTCCTCYCTCCATTGCTTTGTGCAAGTTGTGTATGGCTGTGCAAAGGACATTTTAAGGGGTGCTACTGCAAAGTCATCTTCCCCTCCATAGCTCCAAACACCTGTCTCAGAGGCAAGGCACCAGGACCCCGGTGCTGGAGTAGAGGTGACTTGCAGAAGTGCATCTCATGCTTCTCCTGGACCATTTTTACAACATTCCTGAGTTTCCCTGGTCTTTGAAATATCCCAAACATCCCATGAACAATAATCTTTGCTAAGCCATGGCAGTTGGTGTTGCAGTCCAAACTCTTTTCCAACACTACTTTCTGAGTTTTATTATGAAACTTCTTCAGCCACAGTGCAGGAATGAACCTCATGTTTGAGTTCAGCTCCTAAAAAAACCATCCCAAAGGCAGGTCAGGACCCTATGTGATGTGAAGGGCCTCAGCCTCCTGGAGGCAAGAGTGAAGCTGCCTTGCCCTCCAGCCCTGCCAAMTATTTTTAGAGCAGCTGTCTATCACCCAACCTGGCAGCCACACTGGCCATAGACCCTTCTTGGTGCTCAGGAATAGGTAAGAGAGCAAGGTTAATGAGTGTAGAACAATGCCTAGTGAAAACAGGATGGAAGCTGAACAGAAATCCAGCCCAAAGCATGACTGCTCCAACCCCACATAGCAACTGTCTCCAAGTACTGCAATGTGCCCCCCCCACATTCTGGTGAGGTTTAACATAATAATAGCAGGCATTTGGACTGCACAGCTTTGTATTCTCCCGGCTGATTTTGCAGTGAATTATTTAAAACTACCTGCAATTGCTCTAAAGTCTGAGCAGCAGGACTTACAGATATTTTACTGTTTCGGAGGCTTGTATGAGGGCGATAATATAATTAGTGCAGTTGGGAAATTCCACCACAGCCAGCATGAAGGAGCTGCATGTGGCAGCCCCGGTGTGACTCCCTGTCCCTGACAGGAGAGCTAATGTGCCTGTAAATTCCTCCTGACAGCAAACGCATCCTGGCATCAAAAAATGACAAAACACCCAAACCATGGAAGAGTGACAGCCAAACAGCTTCAATAGCACAGAGGCTGCACTGGGAGAAAACAGGCAGAGGCAGCTTGGATGAAAGCCAAGGACTTGCTCAAAGGCTGAGTGAAAAGCACCCCTGTTTGCACTGTCGGGAGGCAGAGAGACAGGCAGAAATCGCCTTGGTTAATGGGCTGTCCTACAGTGAATTAAACGGGTGGGATTCCAGCTTATTAACAGCCTCCTAGGAAAATCATCACCTGCAGCTGCTGTTCTGTTCAGCGATATTCCTACAAAGCACCCTTGGTTTTTTTGAGGGAAGGACCAGGCCATCAGAGGGAAAGGAGTCTCATAATTTCACCAATCTCATTTTCACCTTCAAAATKATAATCGTGACCATCAGCCAAACACACACATTAGAGGCAGCTGTCTGTCAGGGAAATCACCCATATCTTCCCAAATGTACCTCATCGGAGGAGCTGCACAGAGCAGAGCCTTAATGCTGTGCTATTGCTGCAAACGGCAGCGCTGGGAGGGTCCGGCCTCCCGGGCAGCTGCTGCTAATGGAATGTGTGCACTGCACCCCATCTAGCTGCTGAACCGCTGCAAAGATAAAAGCTTCAGCTTGATAACTGTCTTTTTCAACTCAGCTGAGAAAAGCCCACACAAGTTTTGTCCACCCATCTTAAGATTTCAAAAAATGCCAAGTGGCCAAGATGACCCTGCTGGAGTTGGTGGGACACTCGCAGGTGGCTCTTGTTGAATGGGGGAAAAGGCCATGGGGCAGCAGGGAGGGCTGGCAGTGGGCATAAAATTTGGGTGCTTCGTTAGAGGCCCTTTCCAGTGGAGCATATGAACATACACCTTGACTGTGGTCATTAATGTTGTGTCATTAATGATCATGTGCCTGGGCACTGTGATCAGCAGAGCTGATGTGTTCACAGGACAGCCTATGAGAACTTTTCCTTTTTTCATGCACCAGAGCCCCTTTAAAATCAGTGTGTTTATGCATCCTTGCATGTGAGGAAGGAGAGTTACCCTTCAAAAATCCACATTTTAACATTGGAATGCATCTTAGGTAAGCAAGCCAAAAGCCCTTTGGCAGTTTTGACCTCCTTCACACATCTCTTCACTCGCAGAAGCTTATTGTTTTTCTCTTGTTGTCACTAGGCAAAATATATTACGCCAGGTGCTAATAAAAACAAACAAACAAGCAGAGGGAGAAAAGGAGAGAGAGAGAGAGAGAGTGCACAGGAATGTTTCTGATTTGGCGTGTAACAAATGACCTGGAACCTCTTTTGTGATCGTAGCAAACGGCGAGAAGACTGGGAGCGATCAATCTTCGTGCGGTTAAAAGAAGGAGGCTACAGGCTGCGGGAGAACATCCTGTTCCATCTGTATGTGAGCACCTCACCCTGCGGAGACGCACGCCTCAACTCCCCCTACGAAATCACTACCGACTGTAAGAGAAATAATCTTCCCTCTCCTTTTCCTCCTTTGTGTGCATTTTGCCTTTTTCTTTTTTCTTTTTTCTTTTTTTAGGTCCTTCTTGCTCTCTTTGTTTTCTGGCTGAAAGTGCAATAATCACTTGAGAGCAAAAACACCACAGGCTTTGGAGTGTGTGAATGTGTGTCTGTGCAACTGGTGTTTTGTGTGCTGGGAGAAGGTGTGCAGGGAAAATCAGAGCTGGGCARGGCAGCTCTGCACACTGGGGCTCCGTGGCTCTGCTGCAGAATACATCCCTAAAAGCCTGCATTTCCTGCTTGGTACATATGAGGGGTCATATTTTTAAAACCCTAAAAGTAAATAAGTGTTTTGGAAAGGGTCCCCATGATCAAAGAGATCCGCGAAACTACCGCCAGAGGCTGGACCAGAGGATCAGGGCTCTAGATGGAGATGCATAGACTCCTCTCAGGGTTCACACAGTACTTAAGGGCTGAAAGGCTGCATTTACACTAAATCAGGCTGCAACAGCTGGACTCTGAAGTAGAGCATCATTTTATGATTGATATGATATGATTGATATGATTTGATATGAGATGATATATGATGCAGCTCATCTGTAGTGTTGATGGTTCATCAGACTCCCTCCAAATATCACCGGCATTTGCAGCAAATAATGTCAGGACCCTCATGGAAAGGATCCTTCCCAGGCCATCCTGCCTGTGTCAAATACACTGCATGGTCAGTGCACGGCAGATGGGTTTGTTGGAGTCCACCAGRTCAGCCTTGAACTCCCTGGAGCTATACCTATGGAATTCAAGCAAATATATGATTTTCCAGGGATTTCTTCTCTAGAGGTGATCCTGCAAATGGGATTAACAAACTGCATCTTGAGCCAGTGTATGCCACCCACAGGTCTGCAGACCTTGTTGTCCATGAGGACAAATCCCATGTCCCCAYATGACCTACTCTAACCCCATCACTCCCCTACACATGCTCGTCCCTGTCCTTGCCCTGCYGTGGCAGAGGCACATCCTTGTTGCATTTGCTCTGCACCAGCTTTGTCCCTGCCCATCCCCATGGTGTGCCCAGCAAGGGACAGGGGACTCTGAGATCTGTGTCTTGTTATCCCACGCCTGTCACCCCACGATCCAATACAGAAGGCACAAGGTGCTCTCCTATCGCTGCCCCAGGTACTGTTTCTCATACGTGCATTTTACAGGGCTGCAAAGCCCATAGTGCTGCCTGCCAAATGTTCACATAATGAGGAATAGTCTTTGCCCTGACTACCTTGAATGTGAAGCAGGCAAGACAAAGGAATGGATGGAGGGGGAAGCATAGGCACAGGAATGTAAAATTAATCATCCAAGGTCACACAACGACCTCACTTCCTCACAGGCAAATCCATCAGACGGTAGTTTCACTCCTTTGTGATTTCTTATTTGTGTAAGTTATTTATTAACGATTAGGTATTATTCTGCCCAGACTGGAATTTTTTTTTCATGTGTGAAACAGCAGCTTGCTGGGGCGAGAAAGCAGAATGCACCTATTCAGGAAGGAAATGTGGTCCTTGCCTGACGTGATTTCTACATTCTGTCAGCAGGGTTTATGAAACGAACAAAAGCAAGTAAATGCTTAGAACACAAATCAAATCAACAAATTCCTGATGAGTTAACAAAATGAAAATACATGGCATCATCTTAAATCAAAATTAGAAATAAAAAAGAGAGTGCTTATTAATATCCAAAAACAATAGTGATCTTTGGCCTCTCACCTTATAGAATTAATGAGAGATATCTAAAAAGGCTTTATGTTAGATTAAAGGCACTCATGTGTTCGGAAGGCAGACTTCCTGGGACACGCCTTAGCTGACATCACAATTGGAAGCAACAAAATCTGTAATTATTTTTAAAATGTGTTCTATTCTCAAAAGCAGCCAGAGGCTGTCCAGGCTGGGTTTTGCTCTTCTTTGCATGAGGAAGTCAATGCTTTGGGCAGCTGACAGCCAGTGCTGCCTGTTTGGTGCAGATGAACCCAGCCCTGGAGCTGAACCCAGCCCTGGAGCTGAACCCTGCTTGGCTCATGGGTTTATTCAGAGCAGATAAATCTCCCAGCCAAGGAGGGAATTCTTCTTTAGATAACAAGATATACAAGAAGCTGTGTTTAAAAAATACATAATCATGCAGTACCTGACACAGACAGTAAACAGTAAACTTGTAGGTAATCTCAAAAATAATTTTCCTGTTGGCTATTACACCAATTATTGTCCCTAGCAGAAGCTGAGGCAGGAAGGTCTGTGTGGCTTAGGCAAGGTTACACAGTGATTCAGTAGCAGGACCTGAAGAGATGCTACACCTGGCTCGTAATTCACCCTTTTAAACAGATCCTTCCACCTTTGTCCTGTGCTCTTAAAATAATTTAGCACTGTGTAGAAAGCTATGTTGCCAAAAGCTGTTCTTCAGTGAGATAAGCATTTCCTTTCAGCTGACATTATCCCAGAGACATCTGGGAAGATAAGTATTTTATAATGTTTATCATTCAGATCTTCTCTTTTTTCTTTTTTTTTCCTAAAGAAATAACCTTTCTTTCATCCAGTAATGACAAGAAACTCCAGACGAATGCTGTTTCATTTCTTAAACAACAAAGAAAYCTCTCCTAGAGCTAGCACAAGCCATCAAACATTGCTGATTATTCTCTAAAGATGCATTAACATTTAAAAACGGTGTCTCACCATGTGGTTCCTGGTTTTGAGAAGGAATACGATAAGCCTTTATCAATACAGGGAGTGAGTAAAATCCACTTCTCAAATCTCCTTCCAAAAATTTCCTATTATCCACCGTGTCTTTCCAGCACCCTCAGGGAGGCCTCACATTTCCTTCTTATGAGCTTTATTCTGGTAAGGGAGGAGGTAAGCTAGCATGCTTTTGAAACCCAGTTTACTTCTTACTGGATAGAGCAGAGTACCGAGTTTGTGACAAAAGTCTGGCAGCTGCAATGCAGAGCAGAGGTCGGGGGAGCCCACACCCACAGCAGC
Organism: Malurus melanocephalus; assembly: GCF_030028575.1. Taxonomy (NCBI): domain Eukaryota; kingdom Metazoa; phylum Chordata; class Aves; order Passeriformes; family Maluridae; genus Malurus; species Malurus melanocephalus. The sequence goes on along the minus strand of NW_026623690.1, from coordinate 46,038 downwards.
TTCGTGCAGGAAAGGAAAAGATTAGGGACAGAGATAAGATCTTACTTTAATTTGCAGAGATGCCCTTCTTGAAATCAGAGGTAAGCTGATTTGTTTKTTGATACATCCTTAGGCAGCTCTAAAAGAGAGACAAAACCCGGCTGGACCAGGGCTGCTCTGAGCATGGAGGGGTTTTCTAACTCTTCTTTGGTAGGTCAGGAGGTTGGAGGAGCTCACAGGAAGTGAAATCAGAGCTTTGGAAGAAGGTACAATCTGACAGAGCAGGGGAGAGGTGAGGGGAGAGGGGCAAGAGCAGCTCAGAGCAGGAGAGGAGACCAGCCAAGCTCAGGAATATGAGACTGGGAAATGCCAGAGGGGGTTCAGATGCTTTTTATGGATTTGTCCTATTCTCTCCAGTCAGTCTCCTTCCCAAGACCCTTTTCATCATTTTCCAAGGTCAGCCCCAAGRCTGTAGCACAGCTATATGGCAAAAACACAACATATTCCCAGTATCCTCATAATCCCAATTGCTCCTTCAACTTCTCCCCCTGCTTCAGCTCAGTGCTGCAGGTCAGCGAGCCTGGGACATCTCCCTCCTGCTGCCCTCTCCCTTTGTGCCCATCTGAGCGGGGCATGCCTGGTTTCTGACCTCTCCTGAGGGCGGTATCCCAGCACAAGTTAAGGGGGTTTCCTGCAGAGCCTGGGGGCTGCTGGTTCCCASTATGGCACACACCCTCCAGCCCATGGGTATGGGAGCAGCTCACCCCATAATATTTGTTGCATATCTTACMCTTTCTCCTAAATCTAGGGCAAACCACAGAATAATCAAGCCCTTGATTTGCTAGAGSACCATCCTGGCTAATTTAGTGCTTCTTGACTCACTGGCTTTTTAAATTGTTTTAAGTCTCTTGAAAAGCAAAATGAATTGCTTGGAAATTTGAGCTAAAACAGTCCTTTACCTCCCCACTCCTGCTTCCCTGGCAGTATTTTACCTCATTGCCCATCTGGTATTTTACCATTGTCCTTTTCTCTAGAGATGTGCTCTCTCTTTTTCACTACATGGATTGCCAGAAACACAAACAGAATCTGCCCCAGGGCTTGTCTCAGTTCTYCTCCCCCGGGCTGCTTTTCTATCTCTTGCTAACATGCTGTATTGCCTTGTGCCATTGACTCCTTGATAGCCCAGCTCCTGCTTTATCCCACACTTCCTTTAGGTCTGAAACACACCATTGCATCTGCTCCACAWGGGGCTTTTCTCCTGCTTGTCTATTAGCCTACAGCTGTGCTGGAGCTCTCATGCACACACATTTGACAGAGCTCTCATCTAAGCAGGATCCACTTGCAACCACGTGAGCCAGATCATTGCCTTGCTAGGTGATGTGATGAGGAGACGATGTGCACTGCAGTTTTCAGAGTTGGGGGATTGAAGATGTCCTGGAAGACAAGTTTGTGCTCTCTACTTCAGTGTGCTTTCACTGTGCACATCTGTGCTTTCCTTGCTTGTGATTCTGGCTGCTGGATTCTGCACCCTATTCTCAGAAAAAAAATGCTCTCTGTTAACCCCCAAATGCAGGGCTGCCCTGCTCACAGCAGTAACTCAGCACTCTGTGTTCAGATGGGGCTCACCCAGGCTGCATCATCCCCAGACCAGTCATATCCTGGCCTGGAGAAGGCCAGATCCACATAGAGACCCTCCAAAGGGTCTGTCCATCTCTGAGAGATGGACCCAAATATCTCCCAAAACTGCCATGAGAGTGTCAGTCCCAGAGCTCAGCACTCAGCGTCCTGCAGGGAGCTCTCAGGATGGAAATACTGAGGGTAGGGTGCTTGTGGAAGTAACTGGGCTAGGATCACTCCCCAAACCATTGGTKTGGTGAACATTTCTGGATGTGCAARSGGATGAAATCCCTGCCTTMCTTTTGCCARTCCCATGTTTTTTTAAATGKACAAAWTCTGTTCTTTTGAGTAGGGGAAAGAACTTTAAGAAGAACCATCTAAATAACCCAGTGATCTGAAAATAAATCAGATATCTGGAACTACAAGAAGATTCAGGTTCTAAYAAAGTGATATATTTTCCAGTTACGAAAATTGAGGGTAGCCATAGGTAATCCCTGCGACTTGAGGATTATTTTATTATTTGTTTCCATCACACAAGTGCTCCCAGGTATCGCATCTCCATCACGACTGCTGGCCTGATGCAGCCTAGGAAACCATCTTGGAAATTCKTAGCTGTTTAGTTCATGGAGCAGCTTCCTCTTAGGCTGTAAAGTTGATTTTATGCTGATGAATAGCCCGTCTGTGGAACTGGGATGAAGGTGCATTATTTTCCTATTTTTCATGTGACTGAGCAGAACAATACCTTGGGGGATCTCCGAACAAAATTATCATAGAGAACCATGTCCAGAAGTAAAAGGAAACAAAAAATGCATRCACCACTGTAGGCTGTAGTGCTGAATATTGCCTCAGGAGAAATAATCCTGGCACTGGATGAATTATTGTGGTCAGCCCAGATTGCTTTGTCATATAAAGGATGCTGCAGAAATTGCACATACAGCAAGAGGCTCTTGCATTACTTGACAGGCTAGGGAATTGGTATTAAAGRAGGTGGAAGGAAATTATCCTTTCACTTCATTAAGACTGGACTGGGTCTTATCCAAAAGGTTTGGGTTCAGATATGAGCASAGCCTCCTTTGAGGTCAGGTTCTGTGGAAGCAGCAGCCCCTTCTGCTTGTGCCACTGACCCAGCCTCMGTTTACCAAAGTGAACACAGAGGAAATGCAGCGACTTTCCACAGCTGACTGAGGCTGGTCTGTCCCAGAGCTGGTGTCCCTGCTCAGGATGTCAGCAGGCATTAGGTTTGTGTGTAATTGCTCTGTTTTCTAACTCAGTCTTGCCAAGCTGCTGAAATGCTGAAATGTTTCAGTGTGAYTGCTTTCACTCAAGTTGGCTTGGCAGGAAAGGCACTGTCAAAGGGCAATTCCCTCTGGTTAATTCTCTCCATCACTCACACACTTCACCCATGGCTGGGAGGTGAAGTGTGCTTCTGGCCAGGGTGGGTGAAGGTGACAGCAAAGCCCAGCCCAGTGTGCTGGTCCTGTGTCCCCACAGGCACCACAGGTCTGAGCAGTGATCTGATTTAGCTCAGATCTTTCCAGGGCTGGAGGTGGTGCTGCATGCAGACAGTTCAAAGATTTCTTCCCAGGGTCTAAAATAAATCCATGCTGGGACTGTGGGGGAGCTTTCTTCTTCTGGGAAAGGTGGGGAAAGGGATTTCAGGAGAAGGCAGTGTGGCTGAGAGGAATCAGTGGGACTCTGGGACAGGAGTGGATGGAAAAGTCTGAGGGAGAGTGGGTCTGTGATGTTCAGCTGTGATGGGGAAGTGGGYGAGAGACAGCGACACAAAACCTGTGAGGAGTGGGGGAACTCTTGGAGATGAGTGAAGCCCCTCTGCTCCTTCCAACGCACCCACACAGGACCTGCAGCACTGGTTGGAGCCATCTCCAGGGCTGCAAGAAGCTTTTCCTCCCCCGGCCTCTCCCACTCACTCTCTGCTCATCCAAGGCTGCAGGGAAGGGAGAGGATGGGAAAGGGGGGAAGGACTCATGTCAGGGGTACCAGAATGGAGATGGTGACCTGGCCCAAACCCTTTGCTGTGAGCTCTGAGCTCTTCTGATGGCACCTGAGGGAAAAGCTGCAGAAGCAGCAGCTGCTGCGTCTCGATGCTCAGATGGACCCATTGCTCAGAGAGAGCAGCAGTGCCAGAGGCTCTGGTGCTCATGTTCGGGAATCTCATTGCTTTTAGTGACCCAAAGGAGATGTCTGATGCCTGACATGGCCTGTCATGCTGAACYTTTTGCCATTCCCAAAGGTCATCTCTAGCCCCTAAACTTGCCAGAGAAACAAACCAGAGATGTCCAGGCTTAGGAGAGCTATGAAAGCACTCCTGGTTATATTTTTATTATCATGCTAGAGCCCAGAATGCACCTTGGAAAGAGGCTCTCATTTCACTGCATGGGAGTCCTGAAGCTTCCAGTGCAATTAATCAACCTGTAAAAATTTGCCATTTTTTTATATTCCACTATTAATCTCCAGCAGGCTGGTTGRACATTCAAGTCTCAAAGAACTGACTGGCTTGAAACAAATTGAAACTTGTTGGGCAAATTTTTAAAAGAAAATAATTGTGTGAAACTGGGATTGCATGTTATATTTCTCATATCTCCTGGTTATCAGCATAGTAGAAAGGGATAGAAAAACTCCATTTCATTTTGTCCCATGCCTAGTTCAGGGTAAGCTTTTTCATTCAAGGCTGCTTAGAATCAATTAAAACTTGAACGTGTGTCTCCCAAGTCCTGGATCAGTGAATTCCCTGTCAGCTAAACCAGACAGGTCCCTTTCTTAACTCTCTGTTTTAAAACTTTGTCATAACTGACACATCATGAAAAAACTCTTTGACAATGCATTGAAAATGTCCCAATTCCTTCTCCTTGTGATATTCTTGGCTGCTTTTGCTTACTTGAGTTTTGTTGTTTCAGGGGGAGTTTAAAGTAGAAAATAAGATTTTTACAAGTATATGTCAGTGCAGTGTGTGTCTATCCAGGAAAAGAGAAAGAATATGCTGAAAACTATGGATTGCTCAGAGCCAGTATTGGCCACAGCTTTGAAAAGCTTTCATGTAAAGCAAAATGTGTTTGTTAGGATTCAGGAAAACAGGTTTCCACAGCTATAATCAGATTCTAATTTTAACAGAATGCTTGAATTGCCGAGGGGCATTGCACTGTATTYATTGATTCTGCTTTGTTATGGGTTTTGCTGCTTTGTAAAACACTSCATTTGGATGCAATGTTCAGATGTGATAAAAAGGCTACATTAATCAGCAAAAGACCATGCCTGAGAAGTTTTCAGAACAGCACTAGAAATTTTCACCAAGAAAAATTTCCTTGTTGCCCACATTTGTCCAGCCCAAGGAGTACTGGTGTCTGAGGATCTCAGAACCTCTCTGCAGCAGGGAAAAAAGACCACAGGCTCCTGGAAGTTCCCCCATTCCACCCCAACATCCCATAGCCTACTACAGATACACACCTAAATARGGCACAAGGGCTCTTTTTAGTGGAMAATATCAAACCATAGTTGGGAAGAATCTCTGTGGGCAGAAACAACACCCACTCAAATCTAATTTAGTCTAATTTACCCTTCCACTGAGCGGGAATCACAGGTAAAACTCATAAACTGTGTTTTATAAATTTTATCAGCCAGCTCTAGGTCCAGTTTAAATCTCTRTGGGACTTCTGGAAGTCCTTAGACTTCTGTGGAGTTTCTTAGAKTATTAGGAGAGAAATCTGAAGACATTTCTATGAGTAACAAACAATTTAATTCTAACCAGGATCCTGGGAGCTGCCTTCTGTAGCCAGTCTTAGGGAACTCACCTCACCCTGGTAATTTCTGTTTCTATACCTGTAAAATGGGAATAAAAATTATCCAACAATCACAGCTCCAAGAAAGGGTAATTAATGCTGAGAGCAGAATATTAAGATGGAAAAAAATGTATATTCTAAGCACTATTATAAAATTTTCCAGAATAATTTAGCAACTAAAATCCATAGATTTTTAAGGCCAACARGAACTATTTCCCRGTGATCAAGATTTAATTTCTTCAGYCAGAGACCATAATACTCTACAGCTCCAGAAGCTGAACTTGAATATTTCTAGTGCTGCATCAGGAACCAYAGCCTCTCTAAACTCATACCAACCACAGTGTGGCTGAAAATCTGTCGACATTATTGACAGATTGCTCTTGTTTCTGTCTCATGGGGTTCATCTTCTGTTTTCATATTTTGCTGACTTCTTTCACAACATTTTTCATAAACCATCCTTGAAGATTTCAATTTGCCAACAGCAACAGAATCCCAAAGCCACATGAATAACAGCATGTTTTGTTGATAAAAGAAAGAGGGTTATGATGAATAACACATTCTCTTTATGTTTGTGTAAACTTTCGGATTAAAACCTGGCAGGGGAGAGAATTGTCACCAAATAGGCAACTCCAGTGATGTTGGTATATTTTTCACAAAAAGTATATTTAAAAGATAAAGCCTAGCTTCAAGAGGAAACAGTTCTCATTAAAAAAAGAAATGAAAGACACAGGGATGCCCAGCTTAGGACAGGGTGAATAGCTGGTTCCCCCAGTGTCTGATGGATGCGGATCTCGCTGTCCCCACGCAGCCTCCAGGCACTGGCTTTGATCAGCTGCTGCCCTGGGAGCCAGCAGCCTCTCCCCACACTGTCAGAGAAGATCTGGCCATTGCTGGACACCAGTGGGTGRCCCTCTCTGCCTGCTGACAGCTCATGGAGGCTTTGGAGGCAGAATTCCTCTCCCATCAGAGTTCCCAGCACCAGTGCAGCCTCTGCCAGATCTCCAGACTTTGCTCTGTGGGAGCAGCTGCACTTCCAAGCCACGGCGGGACATGTCTGATTTCATGAGGATAAGAGGAGCAATTAGTAATTAAAAATAATAATCCTGAAGTGTTTGAGTTGTACTTTCCTTGATTGCCACATGCACAGAATCTTAATCCCACTGAARAATCTTGTACTTTTGGCTTCAACATACTCATGCATTTCTACTCCAGAGCAGGCTGGAGTCTGCAGCCTGGGTTTGTGGGTGGCACAAAGGATCTCACCTGACACCTGACCCACTGCTGCTCATTCCTCCTTGCCTGGAACGGTCTTTTGTAACTCTCAMAGGAAGCTGGGCATGACTTTGCTGCCAACAAATTGTTTTAAAGTGAATTTTAACTAGTTGCTCACATTTTGGTCCCAGCATTCCTCGAAGACAGAYTTTAGAGAAAACCTGTTTGTAGGCTCTGAGCCTTTTCAGATTTTTCTTTTTTTGTCTCAGGGTATTAAAGCCTGCTGAGAGTCCGTGGCTTACTTAGAAATTAGTCTGATTGTAAAATGTTTTACATGTGTTAGAGTGCCATTCTTCGCTCTATGTTCAATAAAGGTATTTTGGGACCTCTCCCAATCACGAGTTTTCATATTAACCTACAAAAATAATAAAAACTCAGTGTAAAAGTGCTGTGTTATCTGAACAGATGAAATTTGTCCCCTCAGTAATCATATACCGAGGCATTTTGGTGGACCAAAATGAAAGGTTTTCATTAAAACACTCATKGATAAACTTTAATATGCATCCTTCTGACAGTTACTGTCTCCAATACCATGATTCAATCAAAAAATAATAACTTTATTAATAGGTAATTAAAGCAGATAGAAAAACAATGCAATCACTTCCTTTCTGATCTTCCTTTCTATGCTTTCAAACTCCAAGTTTTTTCTCTTCACTTCTTTTGTACTGAATGCCACATATTGATAATCTATGGATGGGCAAATTGACTCTGCTTTCACATCTTGTCAGTACGTCACTAGAAACTACTGGCAGATGAAAAATTATGGAAGAAGTAGAAAGAGTGAAAATTGTTATTTGAAGGTTAATGAAAAGGAGAAAGAATAATATGCCAAAGGTAATGTCATTTATCAGGTCATGGATATTGTCAGGTTGGGCACATCCAAACCATTCCCTGTGCTGTGATTGTCACTTCAGCACTTCCAGAAATGGTAATAMTGTACATTTATTCAGCATCTGGTTRATGAAAGTGCAGCTATAATAACCATGAAAAACAAAAGGCAGGCAGATGCTAACACTCCTCTTTCCACCCTTTTGTCTCAAACTGCTCCAAGGAAACTTTATAAACCGTGCTGAGGAGTGGAGGGTCCAGCACTGGGAAAAAAATGCAAGATAGGCTGTTTTATTTCTTCCTTCCTGAAGAGAGAGCAGCCTCCACTGAACCAGGAAAACAGAAAATGAACCGCTGAGGCAGTCATGCAAAATTTCAGACAGAGCCTTACTCGTGCCATTCTGTTTAATCACCATCCRTTTTCTCTTCACTCTTTAACTAAATAATAAATATGGAGTGGCTTTTTTCATTGCCATGTGAGCTAGAACTGGTCCTGGAGCAAATATAAAAATAAGGGGGTGAGCCTTGAAATCAGAGAGTTTCACTGATTTTAAATACAAGGCACCTGTCTGGGCACATTTCTAATCCAGTAATTAATCCAGCACCTTTTTATCTTAGGAACTCTCAGGAGTAATTTCCACATCTGAGTGTAGCACACATCATAAATCCACTCCAAACGATTTTTAAATTTGTCCTTTCCAATTCTGGTTTGAATTGACATTTTGTTCTGGTTGAAGTGGCACCCACAGAYGCCTTCTCCCCTGCAATTAGCTGAGATTAAGCAGTTGGAGAAYCAGCACAGCAAAGATCAGAAATGCTTATAGTCACTGATGTTTTGATCATATTGAACAGTGGAACAGCAGTAGGCTGCAGTTTGTGACTTTAAAATGCATAAATAAATATATTTCTGAGACTGCTGTAAAATGATCCGTAGCAGGCTGTGGACCACGTTTTTTACTGCTGACAAGTAGCTTATGTGCTGGAGTTTGTCTGCAGCTTCAGTACAAAACTCACAGAGCCTCATCTTTTCCTTTGTTTATATATCTTCCTGTGCTACTTAATGACGTGCTCAAAAAGAACTCAGTGTGTTCCAGTTGCAGATTTGGATTGATTTAATCATTGGCAACCTGAAAGCATTCAGAGCTTTGGGTTATAAGTATTTTATATAAATGCCATGGAGGATCTTTAGGAGCATGTGTCCCAACTACCCCAGCAATGTGAGCAGCCTGAGACAGGCAGCACACACAAGGTCTGAGTCACACCTGTTCACTGAATTTAACAGCAGCTGAGCTGCTAAAGCCCCTTATCAGAGCTGTGGGAGCGTGTCCTGGGGTGAGGTCCACTGGCCACAGATTCCTGCATCCTATCAGCCAGCGCCGGCTGCTTGCTGCACCCCGGGCAGGGCACACGTGATGGAGAGCAAAGCTGGACACAGGCTGGGTCAGTACGAGCATTCAGAAACTGAGATTATCAGTGCACTTACACACACTGCCTAAATGCTTCTAGAAACTTCATTGTTCAGTTTCTGGGACTTGCAGTCCAGGGTGGAGATGCTGTGAGAACAACCAGACACAGAGTACTCTGGCCTTTGTGCTTCCTTCAGTCCTGAGAAGATCAGACAGGCAAATGACAATTTAAATAAGCAGATCCCCAAACTCACAGAAGTCTTTCGGATCCCTTTCCCCAAAAATTGTTGGCCTAGGCTTTAAATTCCCCAAGTGCTCAAAACAGCTGTTTGCAATCCTGCTGCTGTTTTTCCTCTGAACTCATTCCTTACCTCTGTCAGCATAGTGTGGGATGCTTGCCCCTCACTGAGGTTACATTTTTATAKTGAAATCAAAGCCACATGAATGATGGGCTGCTCGTCTCCTACTGCAGTCACTGAAATTCCCTAGCAGTTACATGTCTCTGCATGTATGGGAAATGTGGGTGTATCAACACATGGAATTGACTGAAAAACAGAGTAATCTGGGAGATCAAGGCACCTACAGGGGTGGCAGGAGCTGAGACAGCTGAGACTGAGGCTGTCCTCTGGGCAGGAGCTGAGACAGAGAAGAATTTAGAGACATGGGAAAGATGTAACAAGAGAAAATATTCTTAAAAGTTGAAAAAATCATTTTATCCTGAGGGATTTCCAGCAGGTGGACTCCCGTGGTAGATCTTTCCTGGAAGGATAGCCTYTGTTTTTCATAAATAGCTGTTGAGCAGTACCTTTAAATCAATTTGCATAAGAAGGAAGYATCATTATCTTCATTATACCTGTGGGAAAGCTTAGGGAAAGAGAACTGATTTGCTTGAAGTCAAACTTTYCACCAGCCCAAGCAGCAATAGCCTCTTGAGTCACTCTTCACTGCTTCCCTGGCAGAGATCTCGCTCTGCTGTGCCATCAGCTCTCAGCTTGTGCAGACAAAGGCAAAGTGGTTCTGGTAGACATTTCTCACTGTTGTTCAGCTGGATGTGTTGGCTAAGCAGAAGTGATCACTTTCTACTTTTGTTGTCCAAATTTCATGGTACCTTTCCCACGACTCTGTGGTTTAATAATGAGAAATGCTGCTCACTACTGTTTCAGGCTGTTAAAAAATGTTTCCCCACAGAGTCCCAAGAAAAATATGGACCAGTTCCCAGATAGCTAATACTGTCCAAAGAGCATCCTCTGAATGATACTGCATTTAGCATCCCAGACAAGAGGGATGTACAAGGGATCAGCACACGGTCATGGAAATGGTTTCCTGACAGTGTTGGCWCAACCAGTGAAATTGAGAGCAGAGGGATCTGAGACATTTCTGAGACTTTGGCATTTTTGCTAATTGAAYTTTTGAGTTCTCCTTTGGCAGTTCYCAGTTTCCCCCAGAACTCMAGTTCGRAAAGCCACAATAYTCCAAGTCTGGTGGTCACTGCAGTGCCTTGATTTGTGAGGTGCTGACAACTGGGATGTGCTGCTGGTGGGGRTGGCAGTGCAATAACCTCTCCTCCCCAAGCTCATATCCTATAGCAGCAATTCTGTAACAGTATCTGCAAACAGCATTTTGGGTATAACAGAGACTGAGTCTGGGTGAAAACTGGTTTTGATCATGGCCRAGCAATCCATTTGATACCTGGTCCAACCCACTGCTGGCAACACACCCATCTCAAATCCTAAAAAAGCAGGACTGGARAGAAGAGGCAATGATTGCTGTGACCCAGCCACCCATCTGCTGGCAGGTCACAGCTGACTTTGCTGTTCTACACRTGATTGCTGCCTCTGCTATTCCCAGTGGCCAAAGGAATTTATTATTCCACTCCCTTTTTGCAAACCATCCCTTGGCAGCAGCCAGTCAATCCATTGCTTCCACCAGCGCTGGGGATCGTGCAGAGCCAGCTGCTCACAGCCAGAGGTTCCATCAGCCCCACAACATCTCACACTCTGGTGCTGCTCCATGGCAGGAGCACAGGCAGCCCCGCAGCCCACTGAGGACTGAGGAGCATCAGCTTCACAAGAGAATCTTTCTGGTCCAGATGAGGAGCTGGAATGGAAAAATGCACAGGACAGCTGGCAACATGGGCTTAAGCCTCCTGTCTGTAAATGCAGGGCTCCTTTTCCTTGGATGCAGAGGACATCATGTGCTGTCTTTCATTATTTTTCTTTAGGCTAGAGGGAAAGTGTGAAAGTTCTGCTGCAGGGAGAAGGTGACCTCCAGGGAAACCCTCCAAGGGTGAGGCAATGAGCAGATCCAGAGGATTTCCTTGCTGCTCCTTCTTGTTCTTTTACTACCAAAATACCCAGGGGAAAAGTAACAGTGTAAAGAGCGTAAGAGTGATTTTGGTAATGAACTTCAGTTCTTCTCTTTTCATAAAAATAAAGGTGAAGTGCTTTTGAAATGTCATTATGTTCTGTATTTACTGCATAACTGCAGGACTCAGTTCATCGTGGCTCAGGACAAGTGCTTTAGCTCCTTGCCCTCTGCCACCCCAGAGGCATCTGCCTTGCACTCAAATCTATAATATTTTATCACAGAAGTGATAAAAGATCTTGRTATGACACAAGGCAGGAGGGTACCTCACTTCAGGGAGACTGCAGGAGAAATTTCAGCCAGCAAAGAACAACTAGCAAGTTTTGATTTGCCTTTGATCCARAGTATAAACCTTTAGCTTTTCAGAATTTTCAGTGAAATTTTGTGGCAACAAATCAAAACCTCAGTTCCGAAATTATTCAGAAAATGTCACTGAAAATCACAGTAGAGTATTGGACTGGTCTGCATCRTGCAGCTGAGGCTGTGATGACACTCATTGAACCAAGCTTTTTCAAATCCTTCTCCATCGCATCTCAATCCTAAAACAAGAAATTGTACTGGTTCTTTATAAAACAGAGCACCTCTCTTTTTTTTAAATGTATAAGAGAAATAGTAGGGAAACATGAGCTCTGTGTGTGCTTTGTGCAAGCTTTGATTGATGTAAAAAGACAACCATGCTAGGAGCACCTTCTTTTCTGCACTGTGCTGCTTTCTTGGGCTGTTACCTCATCCCATTTTGCATCCGATTTAAAGGACCTCCACAGGTGGTTCTGCAAATGCAAGGTATGGCATCAATACAGCCTCTCAGGCCCTTTCAAAAAGCATTCAATCATTGTCATTCCTGTGTTTATTTTGCCYAGTGAACAGCAGCAAGCACATAGTGAGGAAATACCGCGGGCACCTGCGGACAAAGATTGAGTCTGGAGAAGGAACCATCCCTGTGCGGTGTCACAACGCGGCGCAGACGTGGGACGGCGTCCTGCTGGGAGAGCAGCTCATCACCATGTCCTGCACTGACAAAATCGCCAGGTACGTGGTGGRTACTCACACCAGAAGCCTTTTCATGGGGAAGCTCTGTGCCACAGAGGGTTTTGGTGAGCGGTGGGAAGCAGCCAGCAGGTGCTGACAAGCCCCGTGAAACARAGCCCTCCTTTGTATGCAAAAGCAGCCCATAGAAATAGGAGGGAATGTAAATAGGACATTTTCCCAAATTCTCTGTGGGTCGTTAGTYGCTTATTACAGTGTGACAAAAATATAAACTGTCTTTGCAGATTTTTTTGCCACTAGAATTTCACTGTGCAAACAAAATAAATCCACTCTGCTGTTCTCAGATCATTTACCCCAAAACTTGCAAACCAGCAATTGTACAGATAAACTTAGCTCATCTGCACCCAATTGAATAAAGTGCCCTAAAATCCACCAGGAAYATCTCTACATTTTTGAATGTCATTGAAGAATTCTCAGGTCACAGTCCCTTTTGTGGGTTTCTGCTCTGTCCTGTAAATACAACATATATTTGTGTAGAATAATTTCCATGTAATGAATATTTCATAATTATTCCCTGGTGAGAAATCAAATGTAAACACATTCACCCTTCTCAGTTTAAGATGTTAACTAATAATAAGTGTTGGCTAACACAAACCAAAATCAAAGTTTGTGCGCTTGGTTGCACATTTTTTGCACTATTAGTATGGATTTATACATGTATGTATATTTATATTCACAATTATTTTCATATCTRTAATGTACATTATCCATAGAGGCAGCTCTACATATAAAAAACATCAATATAGCTATAAAAACATAAATGCTGTGATCAAATTCTCTGCTGGAATACCATGCCTAAGAACTCAGTTAAATTACATCAGTCAAGAATTTGGCCCAAATATTAAAGGCCAACATAAACATAATCTTTCCAAAAAAATAATAAAAATTTTGTTTAATCCAGATGCATAAATTCTGCTCTTAGCTTTAACAGGATGATCTACCAAAGCTAAATTAGTCTGTTTGGCTTAGAAAAGACTGCTATTTTGTCACAAAAAGGTAAAAGTGAATGAGCAAATGGAAACACTACCAGTCTCACAAAATCCAGCCTCTGCTAARTGTAATCATCACAACTTTTGTGCTTGCATGAAGGATAAAGAGCAAATTCTGCTGTAATATTTTCATTTATTCATAAGGGGACAACAGAAAACCCAAACTGTATTCAGTGGATCTCCTGCACTGTTTGTAGATGCAGTTCAGTTTTCTAAATTCAGATTAATATGGACTCAAAAAAATGAAACAAATTTAAGTTCAAAAATAGAAATATTGCACTCTCTGTGGTTTTGAATGTCATTAGCCAGTGAATTAAATATCAGCTTTGCAAACACCATTACATTTCCTGTTGATGGGGATGTTGACAGTAATGCACAGTCTCAGGAGCTGGGTTTTCTCCAAGCACATCTGCTGAGCACTTCCAGTGAATGCTTTCATTGTTGACACACATCTAAACAGCATTAAAGCCTGKGAAGAAAAAAAAGAATCTACGGCAAAGTTTGTCCAAGATTAAAWAAAATATCTTGCAGCTCTCATCATTGACAGTATTATTTCAATATTGGATGAGAAACTGCAACTTTTATTATTTATTTGCAATGTAATTCAAATGATCTTGGGGTTTTCCTAGATTAAAAAAAATCAGCAATCATTATTGCCTGCTTTAAACAGCAAATTTTTACTCTCACCAGTAGGGTGCATTTAAAAAAGAGGCTGAGAAAAGGGGATATGACATCTGCATTATACTTTATCCCAAATTTCAGTTTACCACATTAAGTGTCATCTATGATGATTTTTTTTATCATTATTATGTTCAGGTGTAAGGGGGAGAAATCAAAKGTTTCATCACGTTTAGGACCATTTTCTGCTTTCTTCCCCTCACAGAAAGTAGGAAAGGTAGGAAAGCAGAGAAAAAGGAGATTGCTGTGAGGGTCCTTCCYCTCTCCTGCCCCACTGAACAGATCAGTGGATGGTGCCACATTTCAGACTCCAAATATTTGCCCTAGCACAGAGGCAGTGACTCTTTAAATGTCTGCAGGATGCAGGAACCTGGTTCCACATTATCTGGGCTTGTCTTGCAGTGAGAAGAGAGATCTCTGAAGCTGAAATTCATGTTTGTATAAGCAAGATCTGACAAAAAAAATCTGTCTTGTATACTTTGGGTTTTATTGCTTGTAAAAGTCCCTCAGGAGCACTGTGCTATTAGAGAATGTTTCCTCTTGAGAATCTAGCCAGTAGCTGCTAAAATATACATCATTTTGCATTATTTGCAGAGGACGTTGCTATCAGAATATCAAAGACCCAAGAACACACAGAGTTACTGAGAAAAGCGAATAATATTCTATAAATCATGTATCTAACGATTTATATTCTTTCTTGCTCACAGGAAAGCTATAAGCAGAGAGCGGTTTAATCAGATTTATTTGTTATTCAGAGACATTTAGCTATTTTTATTACTATCACAGTGAGTTTGAGAGAATTTGATGCTTGGTATGCATTATTTGGGCTCTGTGGCTTTGTTGAGATTTCAGGATAAACACCTTGGTATCATACCTGTTCCCTCACTGAATTAAAGCACAAGCTCTTCTGGTATGAATAGTCATTTTATTTGGCTCAGGCAGGGAATTATGAGGTGAAATTCTGYTTCATCATAAAGGAGGTCACACTAGATCTCGGTGGTTCCTTCTGGCTTTAAAACCTATGCATTTATATGTGTAAATTTAAAGTTCGGGGTCTGTGAATCCCCAAATAACCCACCCTAAGAGAGTGTCAGCTTTTACACTCACAGCTCCTGCGAGCCTCACAGTGCAGCTGCAGTGACTTCAGGCTTTCAGTGCCATAGGATTTAGGATTAAACCACATTTTTTAGCCCATAGTTCATTAATTTCAYTAACACCTTTTGCCCTTCATTCTCCTCCATAACGTACTTTGCATATGTTTGCGAAAAAGCAGCAATAACACTGGAGAAAATATTTTGAAAATAATAATCTGTTTGGGGGAAAATTTATGTCATTTAACATTTTCTTGATGCTAATCATAACCTATGTTAAAACCTTTATGTTGACAGAGACATTACAGCCCTAAGAGAATTTCGGCTTTTGGTGGCAGCAAAATTCATACAATGGGCCAAATTAAAGCTCTTTTCACCTCCCAGWCTCACACTAAGCTGGACGCAGGGCTTGCTCATACCTTGTTTATTACAAGGTCAGTGCAAGGTTAATGCTGCTGCTGATGGAAGTCTCTGCTGTTGCTGTTTGGGAGCAGACAAATGTTTGGAGGAAAATTGTGTGCCAGATTTGCAGGTGGCAGTTCACACCRTCACATGATTGCACACATAAAATCAGAATTTCCATGTGCCTCTGTTTTTTACTCCTACAGCAGAAGAAATATGAAAGTCTGGACAAAATATCACACACATGTGCCCATCTCTTAAATCAGACACCCCTCTGGACAGACTTATAAGGGAAATTCAGAGTCTATCAGAGTAGAGAAACCACCTTGCCTTCCATTCACTTTGTCCTCTGACTTACAGAAACATGGTCTGAGCTTCAGGCCGGTCTCCTTCTCCTGTGGTTCACCCTCTAGGCCCACCATAATTCAGATTTAACAACACACACTCCTCCCTTCCATATAAAGTCTCCCGTTCCCTGCTCTGAGCTCAGCAAGTTTATCTGTCTCATCACCAACACCTGGGTTTCTTCTCCTTCCATTCAGAAACTTAGAGAAATTATTTCTCCCAGTGTCAACCATCCCAAAATAGCAGGGTGTTCTGCCCAGTGTGGCTGCTCAGAAAGGTTTGGTGCTTGCTCTTGCCAGTGGTTGGTTGGAGAATGGTGCTGGGAGCACAGGGAGGAGGCCACCAGGGCACCCCACAGCACAGCAGAGCCACGGCAAGAACAGCTGCTCCCAGATCCCAATGTCACCACTCCACCTCTGATACCATGTGTGCAAATTATTTTGAGGATCTTGGTGCAAGCATTCAATGCTATGATTTATTCCAAAAATTAGTTGTTATCTGAGTGTCCCAGGAGAGAGTTCTGCATTGCTCTACTCCTCCCCAAACCTTCTTCCTCAATGGACCTCAGCAAGGGGATGGAAACACTGCACACTTCAGCCAGGGCAGAGCGTGTTGTGCTCACTCCGTGTTGAGTTGATGTATTTACTTTGGAGCRTTGCCAGCCTTGTGTGCAGCAAACTTGCATCTGCATACATGAAGAGTGTACGAAGTTATTCACAAATGGATGAGCAGTGGTACTGTCCTTTTCCAGGAGTCCCCTTGCAGAATGCAGGCTGAGGAATGTACTCTGCATTGTGCAGGATTTGCAGGGAACAATCCTCACAAACACTGTCTTTGTACAGCTCATAAAACTCAGAATTCAGTGTTTGTTTTATAAGCTCTGGCCTTAGAAGTGTTTTCTTACCACCACTTTTCAAAAGGTCACCTTTAAAAGATTGTGTATTTTCTTGCCACCAGGTTAATGGTCATCCACTTCCTCAAACTTCACCAAAAAAAGTGACATTAAGCCCAGAAGTAAAATAASACCTTGAATATCTAAATTATACCTCACCTACAAAACAACACAAATGGTAACAAAGACTTCCAAACTTTGCATTACATCATGAGCAATCCACCCATGGCCTGTGGATAAGGTTTGTGGATTATTTGGACCCACAGACTACAGAATAGCAAAGAGTCTTTATTGAGAATATTCAAAGTATTGCAAGGTAGTGTAGCCTTAAGGCAAAGTTTCAGGATTTAGCAGTGGGAGTCTGAAGAGGTATTTTATAAAATGAGCTGAGCACATTAAGCTGTATTTAAATGTAGCATATAAAAATGCAAGACTGAAAGTCAGTGCTGGAAATTGGCATTCTTAGATCTATTTTAGTGTTAGCCTGTCGACCAGAGCCATTGTTAACAGAAGGCTGAGCCTGACAAGGTAACTCTTAAGAAAAGCTACTTCAAAGGCTACATATTAATGCAAATGAAAATCAATTAACACAGCCAGATCTTCAATTAGAGATGATTTGTGCACACAGTTTGTAATTCTCTCTCTTAACCCCTTTCTGTGTGACTGAGAGTTCAATTTCAATCTTTCACCACAAGGTATGCTCCAGAAAACATATATAAACCACCCACTGCTAAAATACAGATCAAAAACTAATGCACTAGTTCCAGTTTCCAAACCAATAATAGCTAAATGGTCGGATAAATAGGAACACCACAGGTGTCCTGCTGAGCACATGCCACCCTGAATAACAATTTATGTTGTGTGAAGCATAGCTGGAAATATTGGTAATAGAAACTGTGACACAGGAGGTTAACACACCAAGTGGGTAAGACTTAAAGCTCTTAATAAAAAAAAAAAAAAAAGGCATTTTACAATAAGACTTATCAAAATAAGATTTGAAATTCATCAGAGTGCTTTCTAATGGGCAAGGTTTCCAAAGGTCCTGAGGAGACACTTCAGTGTCTGAGCATCCACGGCAGGTGGACACGGCTCCCCAAGATGTTTTGAAGCCCCATGCAGATTTCTGCACATCTCAGTTACAGAGGGGTTCAAGTGTCAGCCCTCAGCTCTCACCAGGGCTGGAAACACCAGCAAAGAGCCCCCAGCTGTCACAGCACCCAGCAGAGGGCAGGGAGCCTTTGACTGACCTGAGCAACCCCCATGGGTTCGCCTCCAAACCCCTTCCTCAGCATTTTCATCATCCCTGTTCGAGTTGGTCCCAGGCAGGGGCCATAGACAACTCGTGTGGTGGCTGTGATGTGGTTGTGACATGGGGACACATTTCCCTGCACACCTGGCCGTGTTTCCAGACTGTCAGGAACACGGAACTGGGGGATCCCAGACTGTCAGGAACATGGGAACTGGGGGGGCTCTGCAGGGGTTACACTCTGCCCGCTGCTTGTCCAGGGCTGGGGGAGGGAGCAYGGCATTTAATTAAAGAAAAGCTGCCTGCTCTGGGATGTCTCCCAGCTTGTCACTGGCATTTCTGTGATTGACAAACAGGCAAAAATATATTTATTCAAGGATTATCTATATTGAAAACCAGACGCAGGATTCTGTCTTTGTAAACAGCGCAGTAATATCTGCTGTTTGAACAAAAGGAAGGGCGTACTTTCCTTCCATTTAAAGCTCCAAAAGCTCCYGTATTTGAGTGAAAAGGGGAGATATTCTGTTTTATTGATCCTGCTTGGTGAAGATTTGGGGATTTCTAAATAAGATCTGTGACTAAGGGAGCAGTAGGTTGATTTTCACTTTATTGGAAGGGTTATTACAGAGTGCATAGCATGAGTTATTAGAGAGATGCATGTCCTTGAAAACAGCCCTTAAAATCTTGCACAATTAGGAAAATTCAGAGTGATCCAGCATATTTCCTCATAGSGAGAAAAGTCACTTTGATATATTGAGAACCCAAAATGTAACACTGCATTGCTTTGAATAATAATTTTATTTTGAAAAGCCACATTTGAAGAGAGCASTTTGTTACAGATGGGAATGCAGCTACTTTCATGGACCTAAATCAGGCTACAGAGAAATAGCTCCTTCAAGATGAACACCCTTATTGACAGTTCCACCGGTGCTCAGATGGATCTTTCYCTACCGTCTGCCTACAAATAATTCCATGGATGTTCACATATCAAAGGAACAAGTTACTACATTAGCCATGTGTGTTGGTCAAGGGAGGAACAATACACAGGATAAAACACCTTCCCAAAATAGCTGTCAGTAAAATCTATTRTTGCTGCACAGCACCACACTGGCTGCCCTCCAAGGTAGGCCTCTTCCCCCACAGAGCAGCAGCAGAATGAGAACCTGAACATTTCCCCCAATATTAACAGGCTTTGACTGTACTCTGAAGGACAGTGTCAGTGGTGCAAGGGTCTGATTTTGGCCAGGTCAGGACAGGACCCTGTGCTGGGTTAGTGGGATTCACACACATGCTCGGGGCTGCTTTCCAGGGAGAAACCACTGTCCAAACACTCTGACAAACCTGGGCTAGGTTTGAAAGCAAAGTTCTTTTTTTGCTTCTGCATCCCATGCCTCTGACTGGATGTTGTTAAGCCAGTGCTGAGCCTGGAAGTGGCCACAGTGCGGGTGGCAATGCCATCACCCTCGTCCCTTCTCACACCACCATGGGGGACACCAGCTCAAAAGGAGCCAGCAAGTGGTCCTGACCAAATATTACCTTCTTGGTGTCAGCACCTTTCCTGATTTGTCTGTCCTTGCTACCTTGGGATGCTGTCTGGTTCTGGGATAGTCTCCTTTTGCACCCCATTCTGTACATCAGGCAGGCCTTGCTCTTGTGCCTGTATTCTTTGATAGATTTCTTCTTCCTTGTTTTTTTTT
>NW_026623690.1:0-26222 GCF_030028575.1 Malurus melanocephalus | reverse complement strand
AATGGAAATTCCAAAAAGGATTCTTTAAAGGCACAATTATTGTATACAGAAGCCATAAATTCTTGCAGACTCCAGCAGACTTTACTGCCTCTCTTCCCTGATTCCCCAGGGTGCAAAAGTGGGGCTTTACCATACAGGAACACTGTGAGGATTAATTCATGTTTATGGAATACTTTCAATACATAGGGAGTGGCCTGATCATGCTTATATTATGATTTCCAATAATGTAATTCCATTGAAATTCAAATCCCTTTTTACTCTAGGATGAATATGTCCAGAATTAGGCAGAGAAATATCTCTGAAAAAAAGGCAGGTCCCTTGTGATGAATTCAAATTAGACAATCATTATTACCTTGTAATTTATGACCTGAACACAATCCCTTATTTTGGTAAATAAAACTCAGATGATTTCTTGTGATGTGCATATTGCCGAAATYCCACTATTGTTGAACATATGTTGTTTTTCTGTTTAGCTGCTTTTCTTCTCTCCTTCCGTCAAATATGCAAGGCTTTTTAAAGGAAATTTTAAATGCTGAAAACAGCACTGATAAGTTTCCATCTGGACAAAGATATCTAATTTTTGTGCTTACCTTAGATGCTGTTTGGAGGCATAGTACTGYTAGCTGAATTCAGCTCTGTTTCTTAAGCTTGCATTATTAATTTTGCATGATGATAAGTTATTTACTCAAAGAGACAGCTAGATTTGTCCTTTAAAAGTGATGTTATTTGCAGAAATGACCACACTTCTTTTTCACCAAATGAAGTTATGCAAATCTGATCGACTAAAGTAAATGTTTCATAAAACCAATGACTGTTTAAATTGTGGGACTAAATTGTTTGTATATAAATATTACCTTTTATATTTCATTTGAGTTTTATGTAGATGAACACATTACTTTAATGGCCTGCATTTGCAGAGGGAGACAGGGAGAGTCTGAYTCTGAAATCCTCAGCAGCCAGATGGCTGCCTTTTCTTGCATGAGATTAAAAGATGTTTCTCATTCACAGTCCTGCTTCGGAGGCAAATTAATACAGCCAGCTAAATTGCTTGTGTTTTTGGAATAAAATTTAAAGAGAACTTTTAAAAGCAATTGGTGTCACAGGTTCCTAGAGCAGATTGCTCTCCAGGTACAGCATGCTGGTTTTAAACATTCAGTAATTAATGGAAAGTATTCCGTGTTAATTGACTGCTTCAGGAAAGGGAAATATAATGACTCCTTATTAATCATGAAAAGAGACATACAGTACGGAGGCACTGCAATAATTGCACTAACGGTTGAGAAATGTTAATTAATGAAAAGAACAATGATGTAAGAAATTAGCACCATAATGCTTGCTGCTGATGRAAATTCTGCTTTAAACACATTATTTAGCATGGCAGCCACTGGATGATGCCTTAAATAGCAGGCACCTCGTACCCTTTCCTTCAGTCAGCTACTGAGTTCCAAATGTTTGCCGGTGTTTTGGGTTTTAATGAGCCAAAATATGCTCTCCAAACTACATTTTCTGAAGCATTTTCATTTTGAACTCCTGAACTCAAAACTATTGAGACAGATTGACAGTGTTCAACTTACGTAAAAATATTATCCAAGTGTAAGAGAGCCTGTTAGCRTTTGTGCGGTGGGAAAAAGCTTCTTCGATGAGCTGAGCTAAACAGGTTTGCCAAGAAGATAACTGCATCATGACTTCCTTCCCCTTTTTAATTTTTCCACTCTTTAGCCAATTAGCTGTCCCTAGAGAATTTAGAGCAAGCATGCTGTCATAATTGTGCCTAGCTTGATGTTAAAATTCGCAGGCTATTAAGATGCAGAGCTGTTCTGGTGACTAATCCAACCCCAGTCATCAACAAGTCAAATGTCCAAGGTTTCCTCCATCTCTCTGCTGCACCTTTAAGACAACAACAGGGTGAGATGGACACTGAACACTTTAGAGCAGGTCAAACTATTGGTTAAAGATAAATTTTCTATAAGGCTAAGTCTTCAATTTTTTCCCTATTCAGGACCAGGATTTCATTCTCATGGATGTCTCTGTATCTTCATAGTCATTTGGGCAAAGAARTGTCAGCCTGTGAGATGTTCAAGGATTTTCTGGGAATTTTGGCCCMCTAAGTAATGTGTTAGCTTTGCTGTATGACATGGGGATGGTACTTATATATGACAAGCAGCAGATAAAGGTAAAAAACAAAAACTTTCATTCTAGCTCTACCATTGCAAATGAAAACCTGTAGATGCAGGGGAAAAAAAGAAAATTCTGCTATAGACATGCTAAATGAACATCCGCCAAACTCAAAATGCTTTTAGAAAAGCAGCACTTGATTCATAGCCTCTTTTGCAGCAATACAAGATGGAAATACATCCTTTAAGTGAAGGGCACCACAGTAATCTAAAATCCTCCTAGAGGGGGAATCATCCCACCCAACAGTGCTTCCTGTATYATAGGACAGGCACAGGAATAGTTTCATCCCTCATCCCTCTAACCCATGTTCTGGCCTTTCCTGATTTTCCCAGGGTAGCTCCGTTGTGACCGTTCCTCCACACGTGTCTTAATGCTCCCGAATTCTTTTTCAGGTGGAACATCCTTGGGCTCCAAGGCGCTCTCCTGAGCTCCTTCATCGAGCCCATGTACTTGCACAGCGTCATTGTGGGCAGCCTGTACCACACTGGCCACCTTTCCCGGGTAATGAGCCATAGRATAGAGGACATTGGTCAGCTGCCAGCTTCCTACCGGCGCAACCAGCTGCTTCTCAGTGGTAAGCAAACACCTGCCTGCAGGACAAAAAACCCCCCTCCCACCCCTAATCGTGCTGCTTACCAACAGCAATGCTTTTTGTTTACAAGTAAAACATTAGCTCATGCCTTCTCTTTTTTTTCTTCTGAAGAATATGAATTTGTTGAATGAAGAAACCAATGTGTTTAAAATCCAATTCCTTTTTCATCTAAACAGCAGCAGTCATACAAAGAATCAGCTGTGGATACAAGTTGACAAGGGAAAAAAAACACTGTACATTGAACACTTGGGGGTGGGGGGGTGGGGGAGAGTATGACTGAGTAAAACATTTCTAAAAACCAGAGGGAAGCCTTCAGTAAATTTTAGGTTTAACTCTCTTCATGAGTCATGTGAATGCCAAGGGATGCTAGCTCTGCAGCAGATTAGATCTTTCTTTAATTTTAGACTTTGCTAATTGTCCATTGGGAGCATTCCCTGAGGGACCAATATGATGTCAGTGTTATGGGGTTAGAGGTCAGGACACTTTAGTGGAGTACTCCATT
This sequence comes from Malurus melanocephalus, assembly GCF_030028575.1. NCBI lineage: Eukaryota > Metazoa > Chordata > Aves > Passeriformes > Maluridae > Malurus > Malurus melanocephalus. The sequence continues at coordinate 22,953 of NW_026623690.1, read as the reverse complement.
GCCTTTAAAAGTCCTTCAGGTTCCTCACTCAGGAGAGTGCTCTTTATCCCTCATCTATTTCACAGGTTGTTTCGGAGTTTTTTTTTAAAGATGTCCTTGTGAAAAAATTTGTTTGGCAGAGGCAGAAGTGATAGTTTAGCCACTGGGGAAATTCTCAGGTTCTGTGTGGTTTAGTACATCTGGCAAGTGTATGTGCTATGAGGTGAACAGGTCAAAAGGCTTATCCTTTTCTGAACAGCTTATCTCTGTTTTTTAACTCTTCACTGCAGCTGGCCAAAGGCTGCAATGCAAGCAGGCAGGAAGMTGTGATCCACACTGTCCCTCCAGTTTATGTCCCCTGGTCCTGCATGGCCGTGGCTCAGCCCCCTCTTCCTTCCCACACAGCATTGTRGTAGAGAGGAAAGAACTCCCAGCTGGCCAGGAAATATCTCCCCATTTCCCAAACCTGGCTGTGATTTTGACAACACAGYCCTGGCTGCCAGGAGCCTCTGCATCTCCCACAGGGACAGCAGATCTCATCCTGTGCCAGCCCTAACAACTCTAAGTGCACCCTTACACTGAGATCAAAGGCACACACAATTTCACTGTGTCTGCAGGAGGTACAGAAACCYGCTTCAACTGCTGAAGGATTGAAAGCACAAAAAGGGATTTTATAAGAGTTTTCACCACAGAAAAGCTATTGCTTTGCTGGGTTGGCCTTGCAGAGTAAAAGSAAGGGGTTGTATTTGGCCAGAGTGTATGTATGTCCAAGAGTGGTTGCCAGAGATTTTAAAGGAAGAAGAAATGCATCAGCGGGGCCCTGGTGCCAGTTTAAATATCTGCATGTTTCAGGGCTGTCTTCCACCTTCCCAGAGGCTTCTGTTTGGAAAAGCATTTGCTTCCGTTCTTAGTTGTGTTTGTGGGTTTTCCTCAGCCCAGGAAAAGCAGTGGGAGGAATCTGTCTCTCTCTGTCTGCATTGTTTTTGTGTCTAACACCATTATTTGTAATCTTGCCCCCACCCACCAATGCTGATTAAAACTTACATTGCTGAGGCTTATGCTGCAATTCTTTTTCCCGGGAACCTGTGCCAGTGGCTTATCCCGTGACTAAGGAGATGGGTACATAGAAAAAGTTATGCTCGTGCATTGGAGACCAGACCTACGCAATCTCAGCTAGGCAACTCCACCTCCCACACTTGTTTGGGAGATCAGACCAGCCAAGGACTGCAGGAGTCCTTAAATTATAAGGGTGTCAATTATTTTGCCACTTGGTCATGGCAGTGCAAACATTCCAGTGGAGAGGAGAGTCATGGTRTGTGATGAGATATCCTCAGCTCCACTGAAAAATAATCAGTGAGGTTTTCTACCCACACCAGTCCCAGCCAGATGGAACTCCACTCTTTTACTGAGATTACTCTTGGGTGCAATTTTTAGAAGAAAAGCCTTTTTGATATCCTGTTCTCTTAAGATTGAGGCTGTTCTAAAGGGTATCCTGATGGGGTATGAGGTTTTGCTGGGAGAGAAAGGAGAGTGAGGACAGATTTCAGTTCACAGTATCCCACAATACTCAAATTCATATTATTTGTGGAAAGAATTTTCTGTTTCTTCCAGATTCTACTGTCTCCTGTTGTACTCTTTGCTGTGTGCTTTTTAAGAGGGATGTTTTACCTTACTTCAAGAGGAGAGAAAGCAGCCTAGATTATTTGAGAGTTATCTTCTAAATAAAATCAAAACAAATGTTTGTCTAAAGAAAAAATATGAAAGAAATTTTTTAAATTATAAAAAAAAACAACAGTCAGATAATATATCCATGATCTATATTTTTGTCTGTTATGACTCACATAGTTTTTTCTTGAAAACCTCTTCTTTTACACTCAGAAAATGATGTGAAAAATATCTTCTCTTTATCTAAATATGTGTACTTATGTATGACAGCTAGGAAAAGAAAGCATGAAAGCCAAATGAGCCCAGAGGGGTTTTCAGACACTGGGACAAGCCTGGGCTACTCTCACAGCCCCCATCTCATGGGCACCCACAACCTGCTCTCCCCTCTGTGCAGCTTTTCCTTCTCTTCCTCTAGTCAGGKATTTCACAACATTTTTATTTATTTRGTGTCCTGTGACAACTTTGCAGGGTGTTTGCTATCATGCTTTTTGGCACTCAAATCCTCTAAGCTTTTGGGTGCTATCTTGACAGAGAGTGGTGCATGGTGTCAAAGAGCTGATTTTGATCTGTGTGCATCTTGTTCTGTGTAGAGACGCTCGAGCAGCGCTGCAGAGCTATCTGATTCTCGAGCTCTCAGTTTAAATCCTGTTGCCTAGGTGAACTGGAGTTTTAGATGCAGACTGATCTGTTATCTCTGGGGGAAAAAAAAAATTGAAAGAGGTATTAATACAACATGAATGTGTTTACAAATCCTGGGTGAGKTTATGACTTAGCTGTAATTCTCCTCTGCACACGGTAGCGAATTCAGCCCCGGTGACTGAGATGATTTCTGCACTTACAGCTTTGTCACCAACACAAAGTGAGTTTGCCATATAATTTTTTCCCCTCAATAGCCACCTTTCTCTCTCTGTGCATGCTGAGTTCCATCTGGCTGTTGCAGCTCCCTCCCAGGGCAGAGGGCACAGGGGACAGAGGGGCATGTCCCTCACTGGCACTGATTTCCGTGATGCTGAGAGGCTCCAGGCAGGATGCAGCAGCTGCCTACAGAGGCAGCATCCTGGCCAGACAGACCCAGCCCAACCTTCCACTTCTCCCGTGGTGTCTCTCAGGAGCTTTCCAAGCTCAACACCATCAGTGAGGGATGCTGCATTCCCACCAGCTCCCATCTCCTCCCGCTCTGCCTCAGACCAGCAGATGCTCATGGCGTGCATCTGTTTCGAAAATGAGATCCTGGGTGAGAAGGGGCWCTTTGGAAAGGAGGGGCTTTGATCTCTTTTCTTTAATCTCCTTCTCTCTGAACAGCCCATATCAGTACTTCTCACTCTCTGCAAAAGTTCTTTGAAACCCTCTCAGCAGAAAATGCAGAAGCCTTTCTCTACTGCCCTGCACCCAGCAGCAATGAACWCAGTGCAAACCAGGAGCTGTGGCTGGAGCTGCTGCGGGCAGGGGCTCCAGCAGGAGCTGCCATTTGGAAGCACAGACCCAGTCCTGGCACTGGGCTGTGCTGGGGAGGCTGTTCCAGGCAGCTCCTGCCTCCCAGCACAGTCCCCACCTGCTCACCACAGTGGCTTTTGTTGCCCAGGTTTGTGGACTAGTGGCCCACACAGCAAATTAGCAGAGAGGGGCACCACAACTGGATCCAGGCACATTACCCAATGCCCATGTTTTCAAAAATACTCAATCGCTTCAGGTCACTCTGTCTTTTCCAACCTTGGAAGCTCCCAGTGTTGATTCTTTGCTGCAAAAGCACTAATGAGCAGGGCAAGGCAGAGCTCTGTTGTTTACATTTGTACTGCACTGGAAAATAAGCCAAATTCTTCTTTATTCCTCTTATTTTCTAGCAAAGACTAATCCTTCCCCCACTTCATGTAAAAGAAATGAAAAAATCACAAGAGTCATKAAAAGATTGAGCTGTGCTAAGTGGTTAAAAAGAGACAGGAATTTACCTGATTAAAAATAATTCATGTACACACCCACCCCTGACCTTGTAGGCCTGGTCTGCATTTAGAGCCACGGGATATTTCACCCATGAAGCTCAGTGTGTAGTTCAGATGTCCAGAATTGGCTGCTTGAATGACACAAAGGTCATAGAGTCATCCCAGGTGACTGTAAACATCATTATTGCAGCTGTCTAAAATCATGTATGATGCATTCGACTTAAAGATGTCCCAGATATCACCGTTAGAGCACTAACTAGCTGTTGAAGAAATTGGTGCTCCAATACAGGGTAGGAATCTTGCAGGCAGACATAAGGTGGGGGCCAAGAGTGTTCTGTGTAGGTCTGTGATAACCACAAGGTCATTATTAACTTGGATCTAAAAATCTCTCTGTGATGATGAAGTGCATTGTTTTGTATTTTCTTGTCCTCTGGGATCTAGACATCCCCTCACAGCAAAGGCCCCAGGAGTTCCCAGCAGATAAATATTCTGGACTGCGGAAAGCTCACCTGGAGGAACTCCTGGCCAAAGCACTTTACTGCTGAGTTTCTTTCAAAAACCCATTATCCCATTAAAGCATTTCTGAAAGATTTCACTCAGCAGCCATCACACTGCTGCCAACAGCTCACACTACAACCCAAAGGCTTTCCTCAGGCTAATGAAAGGTTTGCCTGCAAAGTGGAAAAAAACCTGCAGGAATTGCTAAGTTACATCTCTCCAAGGTTCTTGGTCTGGTGACATTTAACCAAAGGTGACAAGGGTCACAGCCACCCACCCCCGCACGTGAGCAGCCTCTGAACAGGCACYGGAGCTCACTGGTGTCCCTCTGYCCCTCTGTCCCCAGGGGTGAGCCACRCCGACGCTCGGCAGCCCGGGAAGTCTCCCAGCTTCAGCGTGAACTGGATCGTGGGGAGCAGCGACCTGGAGGTTCTCAACGCCACCACGGGCAAGAGGACGTGYGGGGGCCCCTCGCGGCTCTGCAAGCACATGTTCTTCACTCGCTGGGCAAAACTGCACGGCAAGGTACGGCTGCTGCACTCAGGGCTGCTAACAGCTGGGCTGCAGGCCATGGAGAGCGAGAGAAAATGAAGACAAGGAAAAAAATACTTTATTAAGTGCTGAAACCTCTTTCCCGTTGGGAAATGAGTGGAAATATACAAGGCAGAGTGATGGCAGGACAGCCTGGAGACAYTTCCACCAACAAAGTCATTAGAGAGGGCCAGGAGCTGCAGGGTGGGCAGGTTTGAGGACAAGCTCAAGAGGGTTGTGCTGTGCAGGACTCCACAGGGGAGGGAGGCTGGTGGGACTCACCCTATTCCAGGCAATGGCCTGATCTGTGCWGGTGGGGACCCTGAGCTTTTTGGGAAGCAGAAGAGACCAACCTGGGCTTTGAGCCGAGGGCTTGGTCCCAGTCTGTGTCACAGGTCCCAGGCTATTCCCTGCACAGCAGGTGGGAAGCAAGGCAAGAAGCACTCCTGCCACCCCCAGAATGGAGGGGTCCTCACAGCAACAAAATTGGGGTGAACTGTGGCTGAGAGAGCTGGGCTGCATTGGGCTCTCACCAAGGATGAGGTTTGTAGTGAGCCAGAGAAAGTRACTTGTACCCGAGCAGGGCACTTAGCCCTTGACAAAGTGAGGGATTTGATAATGTCATCACTCTGCACCTCTGGGGAGCAAAGAGGCAGCCAGAGAGAAGCCACTGCTGCCAGGCCAGCTCATGGCCCACTGACAGCCAGGCTGGCAAGGTCACCCTCCCTGGGTGACAGGGCCAGGACAGCTCCAGCCAGCACAGCCCCACCGAGCGCTGGCACACACAGACGGAGCAGCTCACTGCAGGCTGCACCTTCACCTTCCCCTTCAGACTCAGCATTTCTCCTGTCTAGAGACAAGGAAAAGAGAGCTGCTTGCTCTCCAGGCTGTGCCTTGAGGGTGCCATTCCCTACAGGGTGCTGTTCCCCTGCCTTGTAAACACCAGACATTCATCCAGTTGCTCGTTCTAAGGCATTTTCCAGGTTTTGGTTTCTTTCGTATAAATCAAATCCTCASTTGTGGTTTGGCACTGTAGAGACCTGGCCAGGTCGCAGGAATTTGTTTTGTCCTCCTGCAGAGCAAAGTGTGCTCTCTCTTTCATGTCCTTCCAGGGGCAGTGGACATGTGACATTGCTCGAGGTAGCTCAGGTTTCCCACACCAGCACAAACACTGRTGCCTGATTTCTGCCCTGTCCTGGGTATGTTTCAAAGCATTTCCAACCATAACAGACTACAGATGGGAAATGAGAGTCTAGAAGGCAACCCTTCTTCTTCTGTCTCTTGGCTGTCCTTGGAAGCAAAGAAATTTTTTTGTCCCTAAAAATCATCTTGACTGAGCAGTAGCATTCTGCCTTTGTAGAACATACCCACTCCAAGGCAGAGCTGTTCACCCCTTTCCTCCTCACAATGGCTCAAAATCATTCCACCGGCATTTATTGCTTCCCTGGTTTTTTTTCTGTCGTTAAACCAAAAGCAAACACACAAAGCACAAGTGATTATTTGTTGCTTATGAAATGTAGACAGGAAGATTATACAGCTACTGAAGCCTCCTGTTTCTTTTGGCTCATAGGTTGGGTTTTTATTATTTTTTCCCCTTCCCTGATTTTTGTTCTGCAGCTGAGCACACGAGTACCAAGCCATGGAGAGATGCCATCGGTGTACAGCGAGGCCAAGCTGGTGGCTCAGACGTACCAGTCTGTCAAGCAGCAGCTGTTTAAAGCATTTCAGAGAGCTGGCCTGGGCACCTGGGTGAAGAAACCCCCAGAGCAAGATCAGTTCCTMCTGACTGTGTAAATCACTCCACACTTTTTCTACATGACTGGATCGAACCAGCTGGAGAGAAGGCGAGGCAGGACRTGTGAGCGGTTTGAGATTTAGTAGCAATCTCCATGGGAATATTTGCTTTTAATTCTGTATTGGAAATACTTAAGTAGAAATGTGTCTGATGCACTGAACTCAACCTTAGAAAACTGCTTTTTCTGATCCCTTCCCAAAAATGTACCTGCCCAAATTATAATGCCACCCCCACCAAGATTCTGCTTTTTATTGTTTATTGCTGTTGGTTATTAATGATTTGAGGTATTAGTGGGCCACCTGTCTGATCAAAATAGAGCTTTGTTTTCCCTCACACAGTCAGTGCAAAAGTCATCACTAAATAATGGAAAATAGTGAGCAGAGGTGGAAGTACCCCAGGCACACAGCATGACAGCAGCTCTCAGAGCATCCATAATCATTCACAAAAAACGGTTTCTAACCTCTATGCAAAAATCATCCTGTAAGATGCCTAAATCTGTGAAAAAAAAATTGGACCTCAAAGAAATGCAGCACTTTTAAACTGATTTTTCCACTGTTGGCTCTGAGCACAAAGCCAGGCATCAGGATGCCCTCAGTTTTTACTCTTATTTCCTCTGACACCTTGGACAAACCACTTCCCACCAAATCTTCAAATCTAGTTACAATTTGAACGCTGCAAATTTTACTTGTCTGGGCCCAGTTCATCACACACACCTTTTAGACACCCGCCAGGAGTAGATCCTGCCAAGGGGATGATTCCCCCCTGTGCTGCCTGCAGAGGTGCACAGCCCTGCAGGGGCTGCCAGTGAGGACCAGGGTGACYGTGCTCCTGCCTCTGGATCTTCAGGAAGATCCCTAAAATCAGGCAGGCAGCAGCCAGGACCCAGAGCCTCAGATCTCCAAGCTTCTGATGAGCCACAGCTCGGAATGAAGTGGGTGTGAGCTCAGGGTGCTCCACACATGTGAACGATCCCTGGGCTGGATACCCACAAGTCAGACATCCCCAAATAGGAGAGCACATTGGATACTTGGCTCTCCCCTGCCTCAGCTTCTCCACCTCTCAGTTGGGGATAATAATCAATGTTTCACGTGTAAGGAACTCAGCAGGATCAAAATGCTCTGGTCATCTGCAGCAGTGTAGGCCAGATGTTGTCACTCTTGCAGTGAGTTTTACCTCTCCACACAGTCCAGCTGACAAAAGCACAGAGGATGCAACCACAGGTCTGGGTAAGGTCTCACTCAATGCATGAACTTTGAGATTCCAGCTCTGTGTAAATGCCAAGTTTATTATTATTATTATTATTATTATTATTATTATTATTATTATTATTATTATTATTATTATTACTCATGCTCATCTGCAGCCTGAAAAGCAGATGGGTTTTTTCCCTTAGGAGACAAGTACCACCCAACATTTAAATAGTCTCTTCATAACTGGGTTGGGTCTGATGCGATCTCATCTTTGAACCATCCCAACCTTCATCAGAATGCAGAAGTTACAGTCATGGGAGAACTGAGCTTTGATAGTCCCACTGCAAACCTAACCTTCAAAGGCCCTGTACATTTCCCTAAGTTTTTGGGTTTTTAGATGACAGGATTTGCGGGTATATAACTACTGTTTTCTTTTTATTCCTGTGATTCTCTTTAAATCTGTATATAACATGCTGCTACTGATTTGTGATAATTGTCTTGGTATTTTCTCAGAACTGTCAAGCTGAGTTACTTTTCAAACAACACAAGGCTCATATTTTTCCATGTAATTTCCTTTACACGGGAAACTGTTCCTATCAATAAAGATAGATGCTCTTTGTATAGGGTTTATCATGTTTGGAGAGCCATATACAGTAAATACATTGTTTATTGATGCCCACAATAGAATAGCTACAGTATTTTGATGAGATTTTATTTTTAGATTATAAACTACAAGATGTATCTATAGTGTCTTGTATAAAAACAATTGTGATAAACTAGAGTTTTTAAATTAGATAAAACAAAGCTCTCCCCTTCCAGAAACCTTTTCAACAAAATAATACATTCCATATTAACTACCAAAAATATTTAAGAAAATATCCTTAGAGTAGAAATAGCTTAAAAAAGAAAAGAAAAAAAAAATAAAACAAAACAAAAAAAAAAAAGACCAAAAAYCTGCGACTTTTCAATAATGGAAATACTTTGTGGTAACCACTTTGTCAATACTTTGACCACTTTGACAGCTCTTCTGATTAACATTTGAATACTTTTGGTACCTTCTGGAGCTTCCAGGTACCTGCACATAGTCCTGACCTCTGACAGCTGTGGCTGCAGACCTCCAGTGTGATCTGGGCAGCAGGCAGGGGCCAGCCCATGGCTGGAGGAGTGGGAGAAGCTGCAGGGGACACTGAAAGAGGTGACCCCAAGGGCTCTCTCTGCTCCCACCGAGGGGGAGAAACCACAGGGCAAGCAGAGAGTAGGACCAGGTTTCTCATGCAGAGATCCACAGGGCAAGAGGGAGCGTGTCTTCTGCTTTTCCTCTCCAAATTCGTCCTTATTTAGCACACACRAGACCTCAATGGCTCTTCCTTACAYCTCCCTGCCCTCATCATCCTYCTCCAGCCATGGCATGACCTCARCCCAACTAATGCRTAATAGATCCYCCAGGCTGGTGTTGCAGCTACTGTGACAACAAAGCACCATGCCTGGTTATTTTTAAGGACACAGAAGAAAGTGTGGCAGGATTGAGTGATCCTTAGTTGCAAGAAATATATAAATGCAACCCTGGATTGGGCAGCCAGAATAAATTTAGCACCRGGGACCAAACCAAGGGGGCATCAGCTGATCTCAGTGGAGTTGCACCTGCTGGCACCAGGGTTGAATATGACCTTAAATATTTATTTCTTCTCATGATGTGCAACAACAACGTTGTTGGATGGGACCCCATCCGAGAAGCACACCTGACCTACACACAGCATCTCCTGAAGCAAAGGACAAATTGCTCAGTACTAATTCTTTAGCGAAGGTTCTGTACATAACACGCATGAGTGAATGGCAATACTGTACTAATGGATGTACATTTGTAATATTTGTAAAAAAAAAAGAGAAAGAAACAGAAAAGACAACAAAAGAAAATAAATCTGAATTTACATATGTGAATTTGCTGCTAAGTTCTGTAAATTGCACTTCAGTGATACCTGATAAGTGAATGTTTCTGTTAAGTGAATAAAATGCCAAGTAAAATTGTTCTTTCGCTGTTTTTTGACTGTTTTTCACTATGACTTAGGGATCAATTGGAATGTCTGCAGAATGTCAATATGTGTTTTTACATACCTAGTGTAGATCTACAGGTGTGTTCTTACTGAGTTTGGCTGTGATGCATTGTGGGAATCACACATTTGTATCAAGAGAGGGATGTGCCTGCTCATGCAGGTGAAGTCACAAAGGGACACAGACTTCTCCCAGAAGAAGAGTGAGCTGGGCACATCTCTAATTTGATCATTCCAGGTTACTCTCCAAGATCTTTCTTAATAAAAAGTAATACTTTTTTCAAGCCCACGCTGCATGGGACTTGCTGCATAAAGCTGCTTAAGAAAACTGAAGTGATGAGCTAAAGGTCAGAACATCTCTGCAGATTTCTGCTTCATTGATGGAGTTGGATTGGTCTGTCTTTGAGCAATCAGTCACAGCTGACTAAACTCACCCTAACCCCAAACACCACTGTCCCCACAAAGGTTTAACACATATTTTTGGATGAGCATCCTCTGGTGCCTTGAGATGATTTCCCTTGGCCAGTCCTTACAGAGATCACTGGTGTTACCAAAACATCCAAAGCTTTTTGGCAGCCACTGGGAAAATATGAATACACCAACAGCAAAAATCATCAAGAAAGAGATTTCCCTGTGTGACTCCTTGTGAAGATTGCCTGACCATGGCACACACTGTGACTCAAACTACAAAGCAGTCATTAGGGCAAACTGTGTGGATGGATTTCATGTTTAATCTCATTAAGTTTAAAGGGTAAATACCTGAACTGCATTTAAAGCTTTACAGTGTACACCCCAGCAACACCAGGCACAGTTATTTCTTTTTCAACTGTATATTGGAAAAACAACAGAATAAAACAAGAACAAGCTGATATATTGACTAATAGAAGGCTTCATAAAAATGCCTGCTTCTCAAATAAAACAAATAAGTCCTTCTGCTGCAGTTAAACCTTGATAACCACATTTGTGTGTTAAAGAATGAAACAGCAATGTAAGAGCTTTTTAAGCTTTTTGATTCATTACCATTGTGCCTATTGTCCAGCCCTGAGACTTCATTAGTCTGACTGTTTTCAGCTTCATCATGAGTATAGACCAGTTTAGCTGGAAATCTGAGWGAAGTCAGAGAAAATCTGAGATTTTTTTAAAGGGTGGTGTCAGTCTGCTTGGATGTAAACRAAAAAAAAAWCCAAAAATCCAAACAATTCAAAGACATACAAGCAAATGCACACACATAGGCACATGTGGTTTGTTAATACTCCAAGGCCTCTGAATAAATGACATGGCCTCGAAAAAGGGGGTTAATAATTATTGTCTTTTCAGCAATGAAATAGTTCTGCTCAGATGCTTTATTCAGCCTGGATTTCCTGGTAATTAAATCCTCTATTAGAGAAGTTTATGTTCTATTTTATTAACTTCCTTTGCAATACGGAATTACTTCCACCAGAACATTAAAGTCTTGTTCTGCCACAGAAAGGAAAAGGTGCTGTTCATTCTCCTCTGGCCCTGAACAGATGCCTTTACAGCCCATAATGCCATGAAATTATCCAATCCGAGGGGACACAGTTCCTCCCTTTACACAAAATGATACCAAAAAATACCCTGAAAAGAGAAATAAAAAATACCCTGAAAAGAGAAATAAAAATGTGAAGGATGGTACACACTGTCAGGTTTGACCTGCTCTTCTGACAGACTAACTGCTGCAACCTCAAAGCCATGCTCAGGTTAGCACAGACTGTGTTTGCCATGAAGGAARTGGTTTAGGTGCAGTTCCCTTCCTYCCCAGCACCACCAGCCCACCTACACCCAGCCCTGCCCTCYATGGCATGCTGTTTGCTACTAATTGCTTTTATTTTATTTGTTTTAACCAGTAAATCCAGCTTTTTTACTCACTTAAGAGTGTTAACTCTTTAATCTGTAAGACTGCTGTGGGTTCTAAAGTGAACTGCTTATTCTAAAGCAAATGGTTTGTTCACCTTCTGGTCTCAGTGGTAAAAAGAAGTATTTTCAGGAATAACTTCATCACCCCCTCGATACCATAGGCTCCTAAAATCCTGACCATCACCAGGAAGGGGGAATTTGGCTCCTAAATCTCAGCTTTTGGTGGGAGATTATCAGCTGATAAACCCTCAGGTTGCTGGCAAGAGGGTCAGTAAAGAGGATGTGTCTCATGTTTATATCATTTCACAATATACAGAAAAAGCTGAATTATTATTCATTATCATTTAATAACCTTTTGGCATGAGAGAGAACAAAAAAGACTTGATAACATAGCTGGTTTGGGGATGCTGACCAGGGAACAGATCAGACCTAGGTTCTCGTCTAGATCTTACCCTCAGAAGTGAGGAAGAGCTGAAGTGAAGGTCCCCAGAGGAGGGAGCAGCTTCCCTCCAGGCCACGAGTTCACAGCACAGGAAAAACCTCTTTTGTTCCAGGATCATTTCCACCTTAACTACTTCATTCCCCCAGAGGACAAGTGTTTAGCTTGAATTCATTTCCTACCTCTCTGGACAGCGAAAAGTGTCTCCAAATGGTGTTTCATACCCTTTAAAACAGTGTCAAAGAGATATGGAGAACTTTCCTTCTCAAGGTTCTGATTTCTCCCCCCACTGATGGGAGAAATCCAGGCTCCAGCATTCAGAGGGCTGTGCACCAAGAGCTGACTCCAAAGCATCTGCAAGCCACAGAGCCTTCTGATTCTCCATTTAAAAAAAAAAAAACAACTGTGACTATCCTTGTCACAGAAAGATGTCTTTTGAGTATCAATACTATCAGGCTTGAAGAAAAGGACGCAGTACACACACAAACACACACATATATATGCATTTATATATATACATATATATATATGTATATACATATATATGTGCAACAGACTGACCTGTTTTTAACAGGTCAGTTTTGTGGGAACATTTTCAAATTTTGGAAAAAAGCCTGTTCCAGCCATAAGTTTTAGTGGCTAACAAACTGAACATATACTGTACCAATTTAGAGGTTTGGTGAAGGAGTTTATTCTTAGCATAACTTGGCTACAGTTGGAAACACTGAAAGGGTCATTACTGGCTACAAGAGTTTGCAAATACCAAATTCATGCTTCATCTTGGGACCTAGGAGTATTAAGTTCATGTGAATCTTTTTTTTTTTTTTCTTTTTGTGACAAATCTTCATTCCTAGCCCTGACACTTCAGTGCACACTGGAAAGCCAAAATCAGACATCACTGCCACCTGAGCCCTTACATTTGAGTCTCCTTGTGGTGGCTCAGCATTCCCCAGATCTACTGTTTTCATCTGACCCAGTACCTCTTTGACCCTCTAACAAGTGAAAATACATTTGAAGAACCTTTCTCATTATTTAGAACATTTGCTGTACAACTTCAGCTCTGTTTTCTGTGGGCAGCTTTCCTAAAATATTCTTTTATCTTCTTTTGCAGTTCCTTAAGGGGTGAGGCAGAGATCAAAAGTAGCTAAATTGTACATCTATTTGTCTCATCATCTGCTGGTCTTTCTTGAAGGACTGTGGCAAAAGTGAAGACCGAATCATTCTGAAAATAACCCCTTTTCCACTCAAGGAGGGATGTGTAGATAACTCTATCCCAAAAAAATGTCAGGGAAATAAAAAAAAATGGCTCACTACACTATGGGATTGTTCATCTGCCACCAAAATGCAAAGGACTTTAAAGGACTTAGAGTAGTGCAACTGAGCAGAATTCAGTTTGTGAAGGGAATTGGGGGGTTAAGGTCACAGGGAAAAGGTACATGAAAAGACTTCATCACTCCCTCTCCTCATGCTTTCACAGAGCCACTCAATGATTTGCACCAGTGGGCGCCGAATCAGCCTGCGAGTGTCTGCAGACAAGGCTGCCTGGAGATTACCCTGTGAAATGACATTAAACTGCTGAAGCATTTTAGTGCTTATGGGATTGGCCAGGGAGTGCCATGCTTTAGTCCTGCTGCTAATTTCTCCCCTCTTTTGTCATTCTTCCTGCAGTTTTCATTGGAAGAAAAAAGCTATTTTTAGTCACTGCAGGTAAGATTGGACAGACCTTCCTGGGAAGACAGAAAGGACAATTTAGGATGGTTCCCTCACCCCATCACAGCAGTGCAGCACCTCTGTCCCAGGACCAGGTCCATACCATTGACTTAATTTCCATAAACACGCTCAGTTTTTGCTGCTGTGTCTTTCTCCTTGCCAACTCTCATTACAAATTTACCTGGCAGAAAGATGCACAATGATGCCCCGAATCAACATTTTCAGAGCCATGGTGCCACCGAGGTCAGGCACTTTTGTGTTCCCCTGCCAGCACTGCCAAGTGCCTGCTGCTAATATAGATAAATGTAGAACAGCACATGGACAAACAATAAACCAAACTGAAAATACAGCTTGAACAGAGCAGTTCTCTGCATCTTTTACAGGGAGGTTTGCAACAGTTCAAGTGTTACTCTTATTACTGGATGGTTTCTCTCTCTGTCCTCTAACCTGACTTTTTTACTGCTAAAGGGGTTCTAAGCCACACAGGGACAGGTTGCTGCAGAGATGCTGGGTATGGAAATTACTTGGGCTGCCAAATGCTGCCTTTCTTGTGCCTGCAGCAGCTGTAGAACCACACAGRGTCCTTTGCCTTCACCCAGCCCTGYGTGCCAGCTCCCCAMRCTGCAGCRGRAGCCTCCATCARAGGTGATTAAAGTGTTATTGCCATCCCTGATAAGATAGATCATGCTTATGAGTCATAGTGGCCTTTAATATCTGAGAGCCAGAGAAAAGAAAACTGCATTAATTTATCTCCATTAATATAAATTAACAGACCAGAGCCCTTCAGTCATTCACATCCCTCTCCCTGAGCCCCGGCAGCAGCAGCCTGCGCTGGGGAAATGGCAGGAGCTGCCCAGGGAAAGTGAACAAACAAAACAGCAGCTTCCAGCTTGGCAGGGCTGGCCTTTGGTTTGCTTTCCAAAGGAAAAACCCTCCCTCTACCCAAGGAGCTGCTGCAGCCCATGGGCCGCAGCTTTGGCATGTATGTGTGTTTATATGTGCATATTTATATACCTATATTTATATACCTATATTTATATACCTATATATATACACCTATGTTTATATACATTTGCTTAGGGACTCCATTCTGTGTGCTTCACCAGGACATTGAACCAGACTGTACATCCTGCTGTTTAAGATGTGGGTTTGCTTGCATTTAAGCCAGGACTGCCTCTGAAAAAAGTATTTCCCCACAAATTCCTAATACTGGAGTCCAGGCAGGTGCCCAGTAATGCAAAGCAGGAAAGCTGACCCTGCTGAACACCTGGTGCCCTTTTTGTTTCTCATTTTTGTTCTGGGATATGCTTCCAGAACAGATGACATGGTGGAGGGGGCTACAAGGAAGGCAGCAGAGGGACAACTCTGTGCAGTGATGGTAACACTGCAAACAAAGGTGTCCTTGTCCCCTTCAATCCACAGACAGACCATCACCCCTTACCTCCCTGAGAACACACAAAACTGAAAATCACTACAAATAACACTGGAATAACCCACATGTTTATTGTTCCCAGTAAACCCATATCAGCTGTAGGGCATCCAGTCCATCCCCTGTGAATCCATCACCAGAGCAGTGAACAGGGCATTTGCTGATCCCTCACTGATGGGAAACTGAGGCACAGAGAGCCAAGCTGGCCACAACAAAGCCCTGCAGGTGAGGATTGCCTCTGGCAGGCCATGCACCCTTTGGGCAAACACCTTCCTCTTCCCTGAGCCCTCCTGAGCCACCTGAACCTGGTGAGGAGAAAGGCCCTGCCCTGGTGAGCTACAGATGGTGTGCAATGCTCCTGATCAGCTCAAGTGCCATAATTTCTTTAATTGCCTCAGGAATCGATTGCCTGGGAAGGCTGGGGAATCCTGGTTTTGCAGGACTTTCAGACAAAAACCTCTGAGGAGAGAGAACAACATCTGAGTCAGCCCGGTGGCACAATCACATTGGATCATTTGAGCTGCTGCTCTAAGTCTCCTGAGCTAAAGCACTAAAGTGCCTTCCTTTCAATACAAATCGACCTGGGAGAGGGAAAAAAAAAAAAGGATGGCAGGAAGTCAGAGAGAGTTTAAGATAACACACATTAAAATACATTGTGGAATATTTAAATTTGTTAAAATTTGTTAATTTGTCGCACTGTGTTATGTGATAGCTATAGGACATTAATAACAATATCTATATGTACATACACACACCAAGCTTACAATATCTACATGTACATACACACACCAAGCTTATAATAGGCACAAATGCTAACATATCATGATATAACCCAAAATTTTGGAATATCAGAAAATAAAAACCTAAAACCTCACAAAGATAAAATTCCATGTTTTTTTGGCACTGTATAAATGTGTATATGGGTGCATGAGAACAAAAGTTGAGACAGACAAGTTCCAGTTTCTCCCCAGTGGCTGTTCAGCACTACAGTCCCCATCACACAGGCAAGCTGTGGGGAAGCATCCAAGGTGCAGGGAGCTGAACTTGCCTCTCAATGGTTCCTCAACACTTCCAGGCTCAGGACGGATCTGAAACAAAGCTTCTGGGTGTACTTTGTTCCTACACTGCTGACACCACCACTGTGGGCCTGAGGGGCTGAGACAGATTTCTCTGATCTCACAGAGAGATCGACAGCCCTACAGAGCAAGGATTTAGTCATGAGAAAAGTTACAAAGAGGCATCCATGCAGCTTTTCATAAATATTTTGGATGATGCTTTTAGTCATAGGGTTTAGTCTGAGACAGCCCTGCAAGTACCAGGGAGCTGGACTTGATGATCTTTGTGGGAGGATTCCAACTTGAGATTTTCTGTGATTCTACAATTCTCTGCCTCTCCCTGCCTGCCAGTAGCTGTCTGACACCCTCTGTGTTTCAGGTGTATCTAGTACAACATGTATTTTCTCAAAACTTTCTATCCATCATCCATAATGTATAGCTGAAGCGTTTGGCTTCAGTACATTTACACGGTAATCAAATCATTAGCCTGGGGGAGGCATAACACATTAATGACTTTAGAAATGTTGGTTAAACTCCAGTCCTGATCAAAGAGACCAAAATTTATTGTCATTCCTCTAATAGCCATGTGGTAACCAAAATGAAATCAATTTGATGAAGATAATTAGGTTCCCATCTCCATCACCACACGCTCAGTACAATTAGGTGGAATGAGCTTCCCCTCCCAGCAATATGATACTGTTAGCACAGACAAAAATACTCCAGCACACCAGCCAGCAAACACTGACTGAAACAAATATCTCCCAGATTAGAAACTGCTGGTTCATCACAATCTGAACACTCCCAGGAGTCTCCACACCACACACAGGTCCAGGGCAGAGCTCACAGGCAGACACAAGCAGAGGTCTGCCCTAGACCAGAGGGCATCGTTTTAGGACCTTGCCTGAGGAGTGGAATATGCACAGTTGGGTCCTGGTTCTCTCTCAGGAGCCTGCTCCCATTTCTGTGGGGCTGAGGAGGGGGTGCCCACTCCGGGAGTTGTGCTGGTCCCTCCTTGCTGAGCCAAGACCAGCCACCCCAGTGAGTGGGGTTGGTGGCTTTTTTGTGATCCTGCTCACTGAGTCTAAGCCAGGGGCAGGAGAGTGCTGAAGGAAAGCTCTGCAGGCAGGGAGGTGGCTGCTCTCAGCAGGGATAAGGCTGCAAAGCTGGATCCTCTCCAGGCATTAACATTTCCCACCAGCTGGGGTGTTTGCACGTTCTGCACCCTGTGTCTCCGTATGCCAAGCCCTAAGCGCAATTATTTTTCTCACTGAGAGGCCTTTGTATCAGCTTGGTGCTGAGCAGGAAAAGGAAATTAAATCTTTGCTTCTTCCAGTGCTGAGCTGAGTGGGCTCAGCATTCCTCTTTGCATCATAGGCTGAATGTATTAGTGCCCATGTTAATCAAATAATGGGAAACCTGATTTGTTAACCTACTCATTAAAAAGTGGACAAAATGTGTTTTCAGTTTCCTGAAAAATTAAAGATTCTGTGTGTGAATATTCAGCAGTTACTCATTTAATTTATTCTGAATGTTTGAAAACTTCAATAATTGCATGGATTTTAGCAGGAGTGACCCATATCTCTCCAGTGCAGACCTTCAGCTACACAATAACTGCTGTCAATACTTCGAAATAGAGGTAAAGATTAAGTGACTTAGGAACCTAAGGCTGATTTTTGACCAAAGCTGTTGAAAACTGCTCTCAAAGTTTCATTGCCCATATTCTGATGAACAAAATATTTTGTCTCTGATATTATCCTGCCACTTGGAAATAAAAGTCTTTGCATTTCCTCAGATTTTAAAATCCTACAGAGTATCCATATCTTAAAAGCCAACTTTGCAACAGAAAAATATTTATTACAAATTTTCCATGCAATTTCCCTCTTCAGATTTTCAAAACCACCCTTTACAGAGTCATAGTCCTGTGTGGTGTATGACCATTGGCAGAGGTTTTGTAACAGCATCTGCTGACATCATAGAGAGAGGATTTTATAAGTGCATGGGAGAGAGGTCCAGAGGAGTTAGTTGCCCAAAAATTAAAGCTGTCTAATGTCCTTTTCTCTTCTGGGTGTGTCCCTTTTTGTTGTGTTCTTTAGGCACATTTGGGACAAAGGCAAACTACGCTTCATGTCTGACACTTCCAGCAGAGCAGACCCAGCTTCTGCAGAGAGAGTTTGCAGTAAATTTATGGAAACTGATGAGAGAGGAAGATGGGGAGAAAGGCAAACAGCAGCCCCAGGACAGACAGAGCAGTGATCCACACCAATCCCACCAGTGACACCGATGGAAACGGCCCCACATCTCCCTGCAGGCTGGGGCTGTGGGCAGAACATCCCATTGCTCCTTGTAGAACTGAATATTCCAGATCCTCTCCTGGCCTCACAAAGGACTGTGGATTAACTCCTCTCATGTTGCATGTATTGAACAAATCAATCCAGGAAAATTCCATCTAAAGCTATGAAATATAAAGACATGATAAACATCTCAGGAAGGTCCTGCTGCTGGAGGCTGGGGCAATGTTTTTGAGAGGTATCACTGCCCATTTGTCCTGTTCCTACACTCTTCTCTAAGGGCAGCCATTGTCTGCTGTCAGCAACAAAGTGGGGTAATTGGAGAGGTCTTGACCTAATAAAGACATTCTATAATGTTTTTACATTAATCTTAAGGATCAGGGCCAAAGCAGGCATCCCCTTGGGCTTACTCTGACTTGTTTTG
Organism: Malurus melanocephalus; assembly: GCF_030028575.1. NCBI lineage: Eukaryota > Metazoa > Chordata > Aves > Passeriformes > Maluridae > Malurus > Malurus melanocephalus. The sequence continues at coordinate 4,090 of NW_026623690.1, read as the reverse complement.
TGGTTCCCATAATATTTTATTAAACCTTGCTCGACCTTGAGACTGTAGCTCTTAGGTTTTTCCAAGTGGAGTTACTGGTCTATGTTGGAAGCAGAAAATAACCTCAACCAGAATCTGAAGAGCACAGTTTATGTGCAGGACTCCATGCAGAGCTGCCATAAGTACCTCAAGAATGAAGGCTGTAAAACAATTAGACCCCAAAAAGGTGATAGAAATCTCAAAGAAGAAACCACATGAATTATTCCTGTGCTTAATCACAGTCTCTGCTATTCTCAGAGGGAATGCTATGATGAATAAGCAGAGAAAATGATCAAAATCCTTGTGTAATGAGCCCTGTGCTAATTGCCCCACTGTCCAATGAAACACTAAAGGTGCTAATGAAGCACGCAGTCTCATCACCCCTGACTGACTTTTGTTAAGCCTCTGCCTAAAGTTACGTGCACAGAAGGAACTGTGGGACACAGGAGAGTCCAGCACAGGGACTCATCTCTCACCTGGGACTGAAATGTCCTTCACTGGGACCTGACTCAAAGCTGGACACATCAGCCAAGCAGAGCTGCCAGCAGCGTGTGGGCCAATGGCCAGAAGGGAGTACGGAATAATCGTGGAATAATCCTCAATCCTTTCCCCCATTAAAATGGAGTGCATAATGCCTCCAGTTACCCCACAGCTACCACTCCCTTATGTGCCACTGAAGTTCAAGATTTCCCAGCAGCCGGAGAGCTGAAGGTGCATTTTTTTTCTCTGTACTTGTTTTCTGTGGGACAGAAATCCCTGTCTCTTGTGTTGTCACTGGAGCCTTGTTGGCTGTCACACCACAGACCCATCCCTGATAAATGAGCTGTGACACAGACACACCCCTGTGATCCTCACCAGGGTCACCATGACCAAAGAGCAAGGCAGGCAAGGAGCAGGTGCCTGCAGAGCAGAACTGTGGCAGCACAGGGGTCCTGGTGATGCAGAGCAGTTGCTATTTATGCAGCAGTGTGGGAAGGGAGGCATCTGGAGCTTCTCTGGACCTGCATGAAGGTTACTTTGACCATCTGAGATTTCCTTGATAAGCCAGGTGTTATTTTGACACGACACCTCTGCTTCTCCAGCCAAATGCCCTAAAGGACCCCACAAACCCTTTGTGCTTTTCCCTTACCATGGATTCTCGCTGCAGTGAGAGCTCACAGTGGGGAGGAGGACAGGGAAGGCAGGATACCCCAGGAGATGGGATGGACACACCAAATCCATCCCCACTGCAATCAGGTCTGGCGGAGCTGCCTTGAAAGACTCAGCCATCTGCAGTCAGCTGGCAACAGGCAGCAACATCAGTTATTCTTCCTCCTTCCTGTAAAACACCCTGAGATCCCCAGATGAAAATGTGCTTCAAGTGCAACATATTTTTGCTCATAAAGTATTTAAGGCACATCAGTCCGACGCACAGAACTCATTTCAAACAAATGAACAACCTTTGAAAACATTTTATGGACATTATTTCCTCTCCAGCTGAACTTCATCTCTTGAATTTAGTCTCGTGTTATGGTCTGATTATTCTCAAAAAGAATTAAATTGGAGGATGGAAGAAATGAAGGTATTCCCTGGAAATCCTTTCATTTTATTAAAGCTTCTGTTATTGCTTGTGTTGTGTTTGTCCAAACACTTGTCAAGATTTCATTACCCCAATTTAAAACAGCAGCACTATGTCTAAATGTGGTTATGACCAAAAATGAAGGTGCTCTGCAATATTCCCTGGGAGAGCAGAACACGCTGCTTTCCTGGGCTGAGCTCGGAGAAAACAGGTTATAGATAACACACACGTTCATCCATCAAATATCACACCACACAACAGTGCTAATGTGCTAAAAGAGATTTTACAGCCCCAAAACCTTAGCGATTCCCTTTTAAAGCCAGGAATGACCGACGCTAATCAGCACAAAATTGATCAAATGCTGTTGACCATTAAGGACCAAGAGGGAGCCTGGCCCTCCACAAGATTAGTTAACAGCAGCAACTTCTCCAAAGGAGATTTTAAAGCAAGAACACAGTATGAAATCAGTTGCAAAATGTGCTGGGCCAACAAGTCACACCGCCTGCCCACTGACACTGGGGCACAGACCACCTGTGAAAATGGGGCTTGGGCTGCAAGGGACTGAGAAAGGAGGGAACAGCCCAGTTCACTGCAACTCAAAAATTGAGGAAAGAACATTTTGGAGAAATTAGTTGAAAAAATAATTCATTTATATTTATTGATTTAGCTATACCAGGTGCCCAGTTTGAAATAAATTGCTGCACTTCTTTTTTTTTCAAAATGTACTCAATATTCATGCTTGATCTCTGCAGACCAAAGTTTATACTTCTTTAATAATTACATACTTCAAGACAGACACTTAAATTTGGCACACAAGTACTCAAAGTTATACTACTGCTTGGGATGATGCATATTTCAGTGCTATTATTAATTTCTAGTAACTATGTGTTCTTGGTATCAATCAAAAGCAAAATTCATGACTGCAATTCTACTGTGCCCATGCAGTTTGTCAAGTTTAATTCCCATTCCCCGTAATTACTGAACTTGTTATCATTCTTTCTCTGTAGGAACGCATAATTTGTTTTAACCATTTACTAGAACTGTGTATGTATCTATTCCAGCTATTTGAAATTTACTGAAAATGTATGTCAGCTCAAAAGTAACCACTGCAGGATTCCGAACAGTACACAATATCCAGAGCACAGTCAAGTGCTTCATTCCCACCTAGTGACAAACATGAATACTTCCACATTTTGTCACAGCTTTTGTTACTGAAGTTAGCTGGTGTTGATTTCAGTAGGAAGCATTCAAATCCCAAATAACCTTAATTCAGCACAGTCCCTTGGCACCAAACACAGAGAACTCTGATCAGCCAGGGGGGTGCAGGATTGGTTTCCCCCCCAATTACACATCCACAAGATGGGCTTCAGTGTTTGCAAACACAGCTGAGGGGGCAGAAGAGGTGCAGCCACTTTTTTTATAATAAACCAAGATGAGAAATTTAGAGATGGGCAGCCAAGGGAGGACACATGCCACATGCCTCTGGCCCTGACAGAGCTGTCTTGTTTACACCTCCCTACACCCAGCAGCAAGGCTGGACTGTTTTGAACAGCATCATCCTTGTAAAACAAAAGGTCCATTTATTGCTCATCCTGAGCCCAAAGTATTACCCATCCCCTCTTCTCTGCCTGAAACCTGAAAGAAAAACAGCTGAGTCCTGCTCAGCACAGTTCCTGCTCAGCACAGGCCTTTCTAGCACAAACTAGAACACAAACTGTCTCCATTTAAACCCTCACCCACCTGGTGTCAGGACAGGCAGGAATGGAGGCTTCATTCTGGAACAGCCCTTCACAGATCTTCTTGGGAATCAGCCACCAGACTTTAAAGCATGACTTTTGAGGGCTGAAAGGCTGTCTACCAGGACTGCTTGGGAACTGTTAACCTACATTTTTCTCTGTCTAGGATCTTGCATGACCTGCCAGCTAGAGGTGCATATCTATATCTAATATGCCTAAAAACTGTATTCCAAGTTTTCTAAGGTCTGTTTTCGAACATCTAAAACATTAAAGAATATGGGATATCTTAGGTTAATAGCATAGAATGGCTGCCACTTAGTCTGGGACTAAGGTGTGAAAGACACAGACCCAGCTCACAGAGAAGAAAATAAATAGATGAAGGGTGAAAAAAGGAGATAATTATAGATAGATACTTTGCTTCTTTAACTTTTCTGCTGGAAAAATCAGCCTCCTACACTTCAGAGTTTTCATTTTGTGGAATTTTTTGCTGTAAGGGGACAAGACATAAGAATACAACAGGCTTTTCAATATAACTTTGCTGATTTGCAAATGTTTCATAAAGCCCTCCCTTCCCCACTCATCAGGAACAACGTGCCAATGATATATATTTTGCATATATATCTCTGGAGCCTATGTGGGAACTCGTCCCCTGTGGCATTTGCCATCCACAGGCCGCACATTTGGTGTAAGATGGGTGTGGGCACCTATTGCTATCACACCTTCTGTTTGGAGGAGAGAGCTGCAGTGAATTATCTGGGGAGCTGCAGTGAATTATCTG
>NW_026623689.1:532569-564935 GCF_030028575.1 Malurus melanocephalus | reverse complement strand
ATTGTTTAATCCAGATCGGTCACATGCAGGTAGTTTGAAGAACATGGAGTCCTCAGACTGTGAGACACCGGTGAAGAAACCCAAAAGTGCTTCTGGTTTGTGCCTCATGAATCCCACACGGTGCTGCCCTGCTACAGGGTTAACCAGCCTGCGTCCCTCTGAGGCACAGGAGTTTCTAGCACAGCGACTTCCTCCTTCTCCCCTGGCAGGAAACAGCTCTGCAGGGCCCGAGGAAGCTTTAGGGGACCTACARCAACTCTCTGTGCTATGTAACTGATACAGCAAAGATAAGCAGGGGAAGTTTTCTCCAAAGTTCTCCTTCTGCTGGAGCAAAGGACCCTTTGTAGGCAGGGAATGGCCAAAAGCAGACAAGAAACAATGGGCAGAAAGGGTGTGGGGAGAGTTCTGTGCCCAAATAAGCACTAACGATCTACGTTTTCGGGGTGCTTGTTACATCCTTCCCCGCTACAGAAATGGGTCTGTGTTCCCCTTACCAGCATGGCACACAGCATCAGAATAACTCACCATGGATTATCCCAGACACAGCTCAGAAGTCTGGTTCTGCAGGAAAGAAGGGCAGAGCGTTAAACTTGGGGGCAACCACCACCCCCTCTCCGCTGTCCCCACAAGGTTCTCCCCCAGAAACAGCCCCAGTGCAGTAACCAGAGAGCGGGRTACCACCACCCGCCCCGACTCCTGCATCCTTCTTTATATTCACACAAAATAAAGCAAAAAAATCACTTCATGACCCATTACCTAGGTAAGTTCACCAAGGCAGAGATGAGATGATGCAGCATCACCAAATCCCTATGGATTAACACTAATGCTTTTCCTYCCTGAATACTTCACAGGTATGTGTAACAGCCTTTTCAGCTAAAACATGAACCTTTTTCTCCATCTCTAACACAAGGCCTTCAAACCCCACCYRTTTACAACAKCCTGCTTTCCAGGAAAAGGAACAGAGACAGCACAGATATAAAGCAACGGAGCTCCAGCGTGAGGGAAGAAGGCACAGCGTACCCCACTGGTAAGTGCGTGGCTCCGGCATGGTGGAGTGCTCCACCCTGCAAGAGTAGGTGTCACCACTCCTGGGGGTGAAGGGCACATGGACCAGGCGCTGGAATTGCCACTTCTCGTTGAAGGACAAGTCCCCGTACTGGACGTTGGGAATGGGCTCCCCGTTCTTCAGGAGCTCGACGTCAATCTTGGGTGGGTGAAAGCCGCTGATGAAACAGTGGAGGATGTTCTCCTTTCCCTCCTCAGCGCGTGAACGGGCGTAGACTTCAACCTTTGGCGCCTCTGGAGGGAGGGGCGAGGGCNCCTGCTTTCCAGGAAAAGGAACAGAGACAGCACAGATATAAAGCAACGGAGCTCCAGCGTGAGGGAAGAAGGCACAGCGTACCCCACTGGTAAGTGCGTGGCTCCGGCATGGTGGAGTGCTCCACCCTGCAAGAGTAGGTGTCACCACTCCTGGGGGTGAAGGGCACATGGACCAGGCGCTGGAATTGCCACTTCTCGTTGAAGGACAAGTCCCCGTACTGGACGTTGGGAATGGGCTCCCCGTTCTTCAGGAGCTCGACGTCAATCTTGGGTGGGTGAAAGCCGCTGATGAAACAGTGGAGGATGTTCTCCTTTCCCTCCTCAGCGCGTGAACGGGCGTAGACTTCAACCTTTGGCGCCTCTGGAGGGAGGGGCGAGGGCGTATGAGAATCGGCGCTGCGGTGGTGCCAACGCTCGCCCACCCACTCCGGCGCAGTGCCCGGGACCCACCGGGATCCCGAAGCCCTTCACCCCCGGCACGACCCTTCACGCTGCCCCAGACACTCACCACCGGCCGCCCCCAGGCCGAGCAGCGCCAGCAGCGCCAGCACACCGAGCGCCAGGGCCCTCCGCGCCATCGCCACCTCTCGCTGCCCCGCCGTTTCCCGGAAAGTCCCAGCCCCGCTCGCACTCCGGCCTTTTATAGCCTCCGGAACTCACGGCCAATCGTGGCGCGGAGCGGCAGTCGCGTCATCAGTCTCCGGGCAGAAAGGGAGCTCCGAGGTTCTCCGAGGTGCGCTCCAGAGCGCGGCTTTCGCTTTCGTTTCCGCGGTGGGTGGGGATGAGACCCGGGGTCGTCGGGCAAGAGCGGCTGGACGTGAGCCCAGKTATGCCCTGGTGGGCAATGGCAGCTTGTTTGGACCAGCCCCGGGGTGGTCACAGACCCAGGGCAGAGCCAGTCCCCTGTGCTGGGCACTKCTGAGGGAGGCSACAACCCAAATCCTGTTGTCAATTCTGTGCCCTTCACGACAACAAAGACATTGAGGGGCTGGAGGATGTCCTGGGAAGGGAATGGAGCTGGGGAAGGGGCTGGAGCAGCAGGAACAGCTGAGGGAACCTTCTTTGTCTATAACTCCCTGGTCGGAAGGTGCAGTCATGCAGTGTTGGGCTCTGCTCCCGGGGAATGAGGGACAGGACAAGAGGAAACAGCTTCAAGTAGTACCAGGGAAGGCTTAGGTTGGATCTTAAGGAAAATTTCTTCCCAGAAAGGCTATCCACAGACTGCCAGGGCAGTGCTGGAGTCCCATCCCTAAAGGGTTTTAAAAGCCGTGTGGATGTGACACTTGGGACATGGGTTAGTGGTGGCCTTGGCAGTGCTGGGGGAATGATTGGCCTATATGGTCACAGAGGGCTTTTCCAACAGAAATGGGGGAAAGAGACACCTGTTCCAGAAGATTCTGCCTCCAGGGCCGGTATTACACCAACAGCCTACAATGGAATAGGCCATCCACCTTCCTTTCTGAACCTCTTTCAAAGCCTGTGTGGAGTGTCTCAGTCCGGGGGCTCTGGGGTGAGGGATTGGATTGACTATTGCTCGAGCACAGCACAGACTCCTTAACATAAAACATGAGAATTGCAACAGCAGAGAACCAGTCATTCTGGTGCCTCCTGTGGGATAATTGTGAGCATGAAAGCCCAGCTAGGCTGGGAATGTCACTGAATGTCACAATGACGCTGCTTGGAGGAAAAAAGAAGGGAAAACAAAGGAAAGTCACTACTAGTTCAGAGAATACAGCAGCATAGTGTAAGTACCAAAACACTAATCCCCTTTAGGACCTGCTTTTTTATCACAAATCATTAAAACACAAATTAAATCAACAAAGCATATATGGAGAACATCCCAAAGACAGCAGGTARATGAGGAGCGGTAAAGCAAAAGAAAATCCTGAAAATACTTGTTATCAGTTCCCACTKGCCTAGCTCCTGCTGGGTTTGCTGGCTGCCCAGTGGGCGGTGCTGGCCATGCAGCTGAAAACACTCAATGTTTCTCTYCGTGTGGCATAAACAGATGCAGCTGCAGCCAGAGCCTTATCAGAGATCACAGGGCTCTGGCAGAAATAATCCCTGAGTGCTCCATTGGGAGTGGAGTTGTTATCAGGGTCACCACGCTGGGAATCACCACCCTGGTCCAGCTGACCCACAGCTGAATCTGGCTCTGCCCAAGTGGACAATCCCCTGGGAGAGGGGATGGCAGGACATGGATCCTTTCCATGCCCTTTGGRACATKAATCCCTTACAATGACTCTATAAYGTGGCACACCTGTCAGATTTTCCCTGTAAAGAGAAGCACAACTCTTTTCTACATGATATTTTTAAGAGCCACAAGCATTTGGTTAGAGCTGCCAAATCTTTCACTTTTGGGACATTTCTGCTTTTACTTGCATAATATTGGGAGGATTATTTGGGAGTGGGTGGCATGACAAAGGGGCTCCTGGTATCCAGGGGAAAAATGGCAACCTKCTATGCTTCGTGGGATGTAGAAATTTAATAATTTGAATTAGTGCTGGCACCTGTGCCCATGTCATCTATAGATGGGGATCCCTATGTATTCTGTGCCAGAATACCGCAGTCGGACAGACCACATCCCCCYAGTTGTCCGTAATTCCTCAGAAACATATCAGCTCTGAGAACACCACGGCAGGCAGGGAGCGACGGGAGCAGTGGGAAAAGCCAGGCTGGAGGGTTCTGTGCTCTGAGAGCCGCAGGCRGGGTCACTAAATCCACCCATCCTTATTCCCTCGGCTCCGGGAATTCCCCCGCCGGGGCACGGCGAGGCGAGCGCGCAGGCGCAGAGCCCCGCTGGGCGCCGCCATGTTGTACGGTAGGCACAGGTGCAAGGCTCCATGGGCGCCGCCATGTTGTACGGTAGGCACAGGTGCAAGGCTCCACGGGCGCCGCCATGCTGTACGGCAGGCGCATGCCGGCGTGACGGGGGCGGCCCGTAAAAGGGGACGGCTGGGGCAGCGCGGCCCCGTAGAGGGACCCGGGACGGACGGAGGGTGGGTGGACGGGAGGAGGAGGCGCCGCGGGATGGCGGAGGGTGGCCAGCCCGTTGTGAGTGCCCGCCCTGCTCCGCTTCCCCACTCCCCGCTGGCGCCTCCCGGCGACCCGCCCCCTTCGCGGCGCTTGTTCTCCGAGGCTGGCGCTCCCCGGAGCGGTCGGTCCCGGAGCAGACGCTGCCCTGGAGGTGCTGGTGGGATGCTCTRCCCCGCATCTACGTGTGCTCGCGTGCCGCTCGTGCCCTCATAGCGGGTGTTCACTCTGAAGCCTGATGGTGTCTCAGCACTACGCTGGTGCCGTTCCGTGCCCGCATTCGCTGGCACCGGCAGCTTCCGCGGGCTGAGGCTGCGGGTCCTGCCCTCGCTGGCAGTGCCACTGGSTCCTGCTTTTCCGTTTGCCAGCTGTGAGCCCTGGGGGCTGTCTGGCACCACCAGCAGAGTGGGGAGGAGGTTGGGTGCCTCTGCAAAGGGAGTATGTTAGGGTTACCTCTCCCTTAGTGAGAACTCTGCTGCTTCCAAATCCAGATCCTYGAGGATTTCCTGCTGGTGGAAGATGCACTTCTGCTGGAAGAGATGGCTGAGGAGGATGAGGAGCTCGACCTGTACAACGAGATGACTTTTGGGTTAGGTAAGACCTCAGGTGAACCCCGGTGTTGGAGAGACTGTCCAGCACCCAACAGGGGGAGCAGAGACTCTGGTGGTCACTGCCAGGCATTCACCCACCCTACTGTGCTCTACTTCCCCTCTCCAAGACCRAAACTCCACAGAGGAGGATGTCCCCAAGCTCCTGGTGCCACCGGAGATAAGCCCTGAGGTGGTCAAAGCGTTGGCAGGGGCGACTGGAAGAACAGCTGAGCAGCTGGAGGAGCTGGGAGAGCCCCAGGAAGAAGGTGGGATAGAACTGGAAGTGGAGCAGGTGAGCTCTGAGTTGGAGGAAGAGGAGCTGGGGAGTGAGGAAGAGGAGGAGTGCTTTGAGGAGCCCAACAAGCTGGGTGACCCAGCAGTGATGAGAGCTGTGCAGAGCAAACCCACGCTGGAGGTGAGGGGAGAGGGGGGGTCCTGCTGCTCCCCCCTCCATCCCCACACGTGTGGGTCCTGCCCCACAGAGGGCACTGGGAGAGGGAGGCAGACTTCTATCTCCCATTTCCTTGCAGAGCCAGGACTCGGCGGTGCTGGACAGCAGGATTGGTACTTGCTGGGGAGAGTTTGGCAAGGAGGACTTGGTAAAAATGTCCCCTCCCATCTGGTGATGAGGCTAAGTGGTCCCTGYGCTGTCCCCTGTGCTGTCCCCTGCCCTCTCCTCCTGTTCACTTGCCTCATGCCAACCATCTCCCTGTCTTCCAGCTGACGATGGATCCCATGGCATGGGGCTCCTGCCCTGGCAGTGTCCCACCCCACCTTGTGCTGGAGGTGGGTACCCACAGCCAGACCTGCAGGAGTGGCCAAGGGCTTCCCACTACTCCAGAATAAGGGTCACACAGGGAATTTGGGGCAACTAGGGCATCTCCAAACCCTCATCATGGCTCTGGAGGTGCATGGATGTGTCTGTGGGTGCCCCCCCCAAAGTAGAGGCTGGATTTGAAGGCAAAGTTGTTGAATTTGTGGGGACTGGGATCCCATACTGAGTGTTCTCTTGGGTCCCCAGCTGCTCCACACTACCAGGGTGTGAGCTCAGCTGGTGCATGGTCTTGATTGAGCAATGACCAAAGGTTTTGGTGAGCTGCCTGATGCTGGGGAAGCTAAACTGTTCCCAGCTGTGCCTCGTTCCCACTTGCTGCTGCCTCTTCCCCACAGGATAAAGCCATCCTCCAAGTCCTGGGGAGGCCCCCACCATCCTCCAAGATGGCCCTTGACTTCCTYGGCTCTCCTGCGCAGAGGGGCTATGGGGGCTCTCCTCAGCTCAAGCGCCCTGACTTAAGACTGATGTCCCCCAATTCCTTCCCCCAGTGCTTTCTCCAGCAGGTAACAGGTTTGGGGGCTCTCGCATCCCTGCTTTCTCTGCCTTCCCTCCCTGGAGATGCAGCCTCAAGGATAGGCTTGTCCCAGTGACACCTCCTGTCTCCTGCTCTGCAGCAGGCACCCCTGGTGCCTCCTCGCTCCCCGTGCTCTCCTCGGCCTTTCCCACCAGCTTGCAGACCCCCTCCACTCTTCACCCCCAACCAGGTAAGGTGGTGGGCTTTGAGCCACTGCCATGGCCCCACTGAAGTGGCCCTGGAGTGGCAGGGGATAGGGACAGTGGCAGTATCTGGGAGACAGTGCTTTGCCAGAGGGTAGCTCCTGTGGGGATGGGAGCCAGAAGCCAGCACGGAGCTGGCTGACCCCTCTGAGATGCTGAGAGGGGAAGTCTCAGACCCTTGATCTCCTCTCTCCCTCTCAGACTGCAGGGTATGCACCTCCGCCCCCTTTCCAGCCCAGGTCCCCCACCGTGGGCAGCCCACCGCGGCCCCTGGCCATGCACTTCGGGCCCATGTCCCCTTCTTTGGACCCTGCTCTCTTCTTCAGCCCATCAGCCATGGGCCAGCTGAACCTCAGGTAGCAGGAGTGGGGTGTTGGGGTGGGACTGGAGGGGCTCAGCAAAGCAGCTGGGGGTCACCCCGCTCTGGGGGTGTCCCAAAATTCCCCTTGACCCTTGCCTGGTGTCCCCTGCAGCACACCCAGTCACATGACCCAGCTGCATCCCCAGCACCAGCGCATCCTGACGCAGCGGCAGCAGCAGGGCAGGCAGGCGCAGAGGTATGGGGGTCTGTGGGGTGCAGGGGGGCTCCAGGTGGTCACAGTGGGCTGAGGTCTTCTCCTGTGCCAGTGTCTCCCCCAAGAAGCTGTGGTCTCGTAAAGCGGACCCTCACGCTGGGCTGATGACTTCCAAGGAGAAGGACTGGGTCATCAAGGTGGAGATGATTCAGCTGCAGAGTGAGAACATGGATGATGACTACTACTACCAGGTGAGCTCCTGCTGGCAGCACCTGTGGCTTATTCCCTCAGGGCAGGGCTTTGGGAGCCAGAGGAACCCTCCAGGGCTGGTAGAGGGGACTTCTGGCTGTGYCTGTTGTTGCAGTCCTACTACCACCGGCTGGAGCGCAAACAGGCGGAGGAGGAGCTACTGGGTGGGCGCAACAAGCAGGAGCCCCCCAAGCTGGTCACACCGTTCATCCAGAAAGTGGAGACCTATGACTCTGGTGAGGGGCTGGGGTGGGTGCTGGGGGGCTGGGTGAGGAGCTCTGGGACACRGAGTCACTGTGTTCCCCCTCTCCTGCAGTGGTGCGCATCGCTGGCTCGCTGGGCCAGGTCGCCGTGTCCACCTGCTACAGCCCTCGCCGGGCCATCGATGCTGTGCACCATGCCCTCGTGGAGGAGGTAGGTGAAGGACAGCTGGGCTGATGGGTACCCTGAATTGCTAGGAATGCTGCTTTTGGAGCTGCCCTGAGCAGTGGGAGGGGCACACAGGCCACCTCAGCAGTGGCAGTTTGTGCCTGCCAGGGGCTGGGATCGGTCTCCAGCCATGGTTTTCCCAAGGGGCTGCTCTGTGTCCTGAAGCTACTGCCAATCCCCAGAGAGCAGCTGGCCCAGAATTGGGCTAGTGGCAGTGTCTGGGGCTGGCTGTGACCCTTGTGCCTTCCTTTCTCCCCTCCCAAAGGCCACAGGGAGCCACCGGCTGCGGGCACTGCACAGGATTGAGAAGGTGAGTGAGAGGTGATTGGGGGCAGGGCAGGATTGTCCAGGTGTTCTRTTTTCATCCAGGGATTTCTCTAAGGGAACATCTACCTAGGCAGGGTCCTGGATAGCCATTTGGTAGAAGATGCTCCAAGCTTCCTCCTTACCATGGGCTGTTTCTCCAGCTCTTCCTGCAGCTCATGGAAGTAGAGGAGGCACAACGGAAAATGTCCCTGGCCCTGGGGGAGCAACAGCCCCCCAGGCAGGAGCAGAAGAGCCAAGAAGTAGAGAGTATCTACCAAGCCTTGAAAATCAGGGCTTGCAGCGGCGAAGAGTGAGTCTGTGCTGTGGGGACTAGGCAGCGTGTCCTGCTCCTCATGGATCTGAGGTGGTCACGGATGATGAGCAGGTCTGGGGYASGGGAGGGTTGGGTCCTTCCCTCCAYRTGTCACTCCAGCCTCTGCTGACCCTGCCCGTGAACCTTGTCCTCCAGTGGAGCTGGTGCTGGTCCTTTTGGACAGACAGAGGTGCTCCAGGTCCTTCAGGATTTGTGCCAATGGAGCCTTTGTTCCCAGGGAGGCAGAAGATGAATTCCTGCAACTGTTGTGTGTGCGGAAAGGCAAGAAGCTCATGGCCCGGCTGCTGCCCCACCTGACCCGAGAGCAAGCKGAGAAGGTCCTGCTGACCATCACCCACCACCTGCCCTTCCTCATGAAGAAGGACATGCTAGATGAGGCGAGCATCTGCAGCCAGGGCAGGGATGGCCCAGGCTGCCTCCTTCCTCCTCTGTTCTTGCTGGGGGGGGCACCCTGGACAGTGAGGGGGGCCTTGTCTTGTGTGGTTAGTGTGAGATAGGAGCCTCTTCCCATCCTTGGGGAGGAGGAGAAAGGTCTCCAGGAGTCAACCACCAGCAGTCCTGGTGCTGGGATGGGGTTGTGGCTGTGACAGGTTGAAGAGTCTCAGATTCCTGCTCTCTCCTCTGCTCTGCCCAGTCTCTCCCCCTGCTCTACAGCCCATTGAATGCAGTGGTGGGTGGGATGACCTTCAGCAAACTCATTGAGGTCCTTCAGGAGCTGACCCGACCTCTGCCTGAGTCTCCGGAGCTCCCCCTCACCATGGCCTTGAAGAACCAGGTATGTGGGCCCGAGCCTTGCCATGTCCCTGGAGTGCCACTGCTGCTGGCTGTGACACTGCTGGTGCTTCCCTGCAGTTTGGCATCTCCTTGCTCTACACTCTGCTGAGCCATGGAGAGAGGCTGCTGTCRTCGGATGCGCCGCTGGAGCCACGCAGGGGGGACTTTGAGGCATGGTGAGAGGGGTTGTGTGACCTGGGGGGGTTTGTTACTGCACTCCAGGGTGCTCAGCCCCTGTGCTGCAYGCTCACTCCTGTTCTGGTGCCTCCAGGACTGACACAGTGTACCTGGTGGCCCGGGAGCTGTCACAGCTGCCCAAGGCCTCACTGGTGGAGCCTCTCTTCTTGCCCAGCAACCTCCTCTCGCTCTTCTGCCGCTACCTGGACAAGCAGACTGTCCACCACCTGGAAGCTAAGATGGAGTGAGTATCACCTGGAATGGCTCCCTGCCTATCCTGGGAATCCCCTGGGAGAGGAGCAGACAGCACTGGGGGCTCACTGCTTCCATCCCCCTTTGGAATTATCTCCAGACCTCCACCAGGCTGAGCTGATCCTGGTGTCTTTGCTCCCACTTCTTTGGGACAGTTCAGCGACCTGATATTCCAAGCTCATCCTTTCCTTGCAGGTGCTCCCCACTGCCCTCGGAGGCTGCCATGTTATGCTGAGCCCCGGGAGCGGGGGCTGGGGTCCAGGGCCGGCAGTACCGGGAGCGGGCAGGGCCCGATGCTGTGGCTTTGGAAGCTAACTCTTACCCTGATGCGGAGCAATCTGGGTGACACGGGCATTGGCAGGGCTGGCACCGGGGGCTGATGCTGCCCTGTCCCGCTGCCCGGGAGCACGGGGGTGGGTGGGTGTAACTTATTTTGGCCTCGCCCCGGGCAGCGGGGGGCGCTGGGTCACCGTGGGGGCTGAGGTGGGGTCTGCACAGGGGCGCTGGGAGCACCTCGGGGGTGGGATTTTGTGTACAGCACACTGTGTATAGCACTTGAAATAAAATAAAAAGGTGTTTAACAAGCTCCTCTGGCTCCTGGGGACAGCTTATAATGRATGCAGTGCTGGGCATGCAGACCCCTGGCCTTGGATGTGGATCTGTAAAGGGAAAGGAGAAGAAGGGAGGGAGAAAGGAGTGTTTGGAGAGGGTATCAGAGAACCTGGGAACTGAGCAGCCAGGGAGTGGAATGGGCTKGGAAAGAAGGGATGTGTTGGGTCAGATGAGTCAGAGTTCACCCTGATCAGGAAGTAAAGATCTATGCAGGCGTCTGGCAGCACATGGGATCATTTGGTGGGGATCTTAAACATGTGTGGGTGGTAATAAAGCACCTGTTGTCTCTGATGAGCTCCCAAAGGCTCTTTAGCCTGAAGTCTTACAGTCATGGCCACAATGAAGTACCTTGAGGCATCTTTCTGTGCAATTTTGGCTACCCCAAGCTGATTCTCACTTTTGCAGCTGAGGCTGAACAGGTGCCATGTCTGCTGCCATGTCTGCTCTACGCTGTGAGAATCTTTGTAGCTCCTGCCTGGTTTTATGGGGAGATTTCCCCTAATCCTATAGGGCAGCTGGCACTGGGCCACCTCCACCCATCCAGAGGTCTAAACCTCACATCCAAAGCCTGGTGTGTATTCTAAAGAGATTTGCAGCAGAAAGTTGTCTCACACTGCCCAAGCTCCAGCCCTAAGTGGATGAAACTATTCCTTTAAAAGGGCATTCTTYAGGGGCTAAAGGGAGAATTTACAGAGAATAAGAATGTGAGGGGTTGGGTGGGATTTATCTCCACTGCTTATCAAGGCAGCTCAGTTTCCTCTGCTGCAGAGTGCAAAGTTCAGCTGGCAGGATGTCCTGATCCTCTGGCAGCCCCATCTCCTGCTGCCTCACTTCATCCAAAAGGATGTATATGCTCCCCACACTTTATCCTGAGGGAATTTTCTGGGACAACTGTGTTCATCCCTAGCCCTCCTCTTCAAAAAAAGTGACACTGGCAGGTTCTCCATGGGGTGAACCCCTTGTTCCAAACCCACTGAGGCAATCTGGGAGGATTCTGGTGTGGGGTGTCATCTGTCAGTGAAAGACCAGACCTTGCTGTTACAAATCCCAGGGAGAATTTCAAGCAGGACAGAATTAGCAGCTGCTCATTGAGAGCAGGAATTGGGGAGGACACTGGCAAGTCCTTCAGATAAGGATAAGCTGTGTTATGTTTTCCATTTGCTCCTTGCCTGGGAGCCAGTGAGGATGGAAGTGTGACCTGGCTGCAAACACGTACTTAGACAAATTCTCTAGCATGGAAGGATTGGAGATCTCTGCTGGATTTTTCTGCTTCATTGCAGGAGTCAGCTGAGGGAAAAAAAGGAAAAACCATCTCTTTGTTGCTAGCTCACAGCACCCAGTGTTTCCCAGTTGGAGAAACAGATCCCCTCCATGGGGCTCTGGAGTGAATCCAGCTGAGGTGTATCCTGCAGGTCAGGGTTTTGGGACCCCCAAACCATTCACCTGCATCAGAATGGTCTCCCTTAATCCAGAACTGATGGAAGTCAAGGGTGTCTCAGATGCTCTGCCCTTCCTGCTGCCCTGCCCGGCTCCTCCTGGTGCTCTCCTGAGAGGATCACAGGTCCCACAGGATGGTGGTGACCCGTGATCCATGACTATGAGATGGCTGTCACTGTCATGGGGGTATGGGGCTCATTTGGGATGTTTTGTGKTGAATGGAGGTCATCCAGGGATGTCTTGGGTGTTGTGTGGGGTTAATCCTGAAACATCTTCGTTGTGTGTGTCTCATCCTGAGATATCTTGGAGGGCATAGAGCTTATCCTGAGATGTCTTGGGGGGTGTGTGACATCCCATCRTCTTGGGATGTCTGGGGGTAGAACGGAGTTAACCTTGGGATGTCTCAAGGGTATAGGGCTCATCCTGGATCCTTTTCAGGATATAAGGCTCATTCTGGGGTGTCTTGGGGGTTGTAGGGCTCATCGTGGGATGTCTGAGTGGATGTATGGGGTTCATCCTGGGGTGTCTTGGAGATATAAGGCTCATCCTGAGACTTTTTTGGGGCATATAAGGCTCATCCTGGGCCATCTCCAAGGTATGGAGCTCATGCTGGACTCTTTGGGTGAGTGTATGTGGCTTATCCTGAGATGTCTTGAGAGGTTTGTGACTCATCCTGAGAYGTCTTGGAGGTTGTATGAGTTTATCCTGGACATCTTCAGGGTCTGGGGCCCATCCTGGAACATCTGGGGGATTGCATGGCTTATCCTGGGATGTCTGGAGTGCTATAGGGCTTATTCTGGGATATCCTGGAGGTTGTATGGGGTTCATTCTGGGACATGTCCAKTTATGTGGCTCATCCTGGGGTGTTTTCAGGACTGCGGGGCTCATCCTGGGACATCGTCAGGGTACAGGGCTCATCCTGGGTGTTTTTCTGGGCGGAAGGGACTCAGGTTGGGATGATCTGGGCTACACGGGAACACTCCCCGAGCTCTGGAGGAGACAGGGTACCACCCCTCGGGGTATCGGGAGGACACGGGATCACCCCCGGGCTGTCGAGGGGACAGGGGGCCACTCCCCGGGGTAGCGAGAGGACACGGGATCGCCCCCGCGCTGTCGAGGGGACACGGGATCACCCCCGGGCTGTCGAGGGGACACGGGATCACCCCCGGGCTGTCGAGGGGACACGGGATCGCCCCCGGGCTGTCGAGGGGACACGGGATCACCCCCGGGCTGTCGAGGGCCCGCAGCCGCCTCAGCCGGGGCGCTGAGGGGACACGGCGCCCCGGGGTCATCCACTTCTCCCAGGGAGAGGGAACACGCTCCCCTCTCGGCCGGCACAATGGTACAGCCGGCACCCCCGTTTCCATGGTGACGGAGCGACGCCTGCCAGCGGCGGAGCTCATTGGCTGTCGCCGCCGCGATGGGCGGGGCGGGCGGAGGCACTGCCCAATCCGAAGCCCGTCCGCAGCTGAGGCCCCGCCCCGCGGGTTAAGGCGCGGCGGGCGCTTCCGGCGGGGCGGGCGCGGGCGGAAGCGGCGGCGATGGCGTCGGGCGGCGGCCKCGGGTCCCGCTCGCCCTCCCCGACCGAACGCCGCCCGCCGCCCTTCCCCGAGCACCGCGGGCCGGGGGCTTCCGACAGCGACTCGGAGGGCGAGGACATCTTCACCGGCAGCGTGAGTGCAGCCAAGGGCGGGGCGCCGCCCCGGGGGCGCTGCGGGGTCGGGCCCGTGTGTGAGGGGTTGCCTCTTGTCACCCGGCGGGGCATCCTCTGGGCTTGGTGAAAAAATACGGGGGAGCACCCTCAAATCCTCCGGAGTAAAGGCGAGGCGATGCCTCTGGACTCGTGTCCCTTCAGGAGGGACCTCGTTGGGGCTGCGGAGAGAGGGAGCGGCGGGGCTGGCTGGGGGTTCGGAGCGGCTCCCGTGGCTGTGGGATTGCGAAAGGCCTCAGGCTCTGCTGCTCCCCCTTTTCCCGGAGWTGTAACCTCTCTATTCCTGCAGAGCTACTGTCTGAGGCCGGGTTGGATGGGASTGGGAGCAGCCTGCTCTGGCGGAAGGTGTCCCTGCCCATGGCAAGGGGTGGAATGAGGTGGGCTTCAAGGCCCCTCGCGGCCGTCCCACAGTGGCAGCCACAGCTCAGCCTCMTTTCTGTGCAGCTTGTGAGGCTTCACTGAGGGGAGAAGCCCCACCTGCCTTCCCCCAGAATCAGCAGCTCTGGTTCCCTCAACATCCAGAGAGTGCTGCTGTGGCTGGCGTGGCACCCTCAGTCTGAGATTGAGGGTGGCGTGGGGCGTGACACAAGAGGCATCCAGTGTCCCCTGCTCAGTAGTCCCTTGTGCTGGGCTRTAGGAGTATCTTGGAGGACTTGGTGGTAGTTGTTCAGCAAACCAGGTGCTGCTGCACAGATCCATGCAGAAGGTGGAGATGTGAAGGGTTTCTGCATCTTTCCTTGTGTCCAGCAGTCTCCTGTGCAGGAAGTCCGGGTTGCTGGAGTCTGTTGGCATTAACTTGTGCTGGYATTGTCCCAGGTTTGCTTCAGACAGTGACCAGAAGGCAGGAAGGGAGGTAAAACACTGACTGCTGCTTTCCCAAGCTGAATACTTCCCCAGTCAGCCACTGGCCCCTGGTCCTTGGTATCAGTGTCTTCATGGAGCAAGGATCTCAGCTAGGGGGGCTCCAGAAGCTCTTCCAGCAGGCTGGAGTGCCRTGGGGTTGATTCCCTGAGTTCTGGGAGCCCCTGCCCATCTCACCCAGACTTTTTCCAGCCTGCCTGATCCAGCTGGCAGTACAGGAGGAGTTGGTGTCTGTGTCAGGAAGCTTTCCAGGAACATTCTGCAGTTTTCCAGCCCAGGGAGGCCTCAAGCAGGAGATTGTGGCCATGACCAAATGACCCTGCTGTGAATGGCCTGGCCAAGCTTCTCCTGCCACKGACACAAAGCCAGAGTTCTTTCTGCCTTGCTTCTGGTGCAGCTCCTGCCTGATGTCCTTGAGCCATGCTTGTGTTTCCAGTGGCTTTGCAGCAGGGAATGAGATAAATTTGGGGAAACATGGATATATTGTGACCTTGTAAGGGTGAAACTCTGGGCAAAACAGCAGCTGGGTTGTGTGTTTGGAAAATAAACTGGGAAACTTCAACCCTGGGCCTTGCAAGAGGAAGGTGCTGRTACCTGTGGCAGGCATCAGGTCATGGAGATTGTCTGGAACTTCTCAGGACCCTTCTTCGGTGAAGAATTGGAGGAYGCAGTAGCTGGCTCAATGGTTTGTGGCCCACCAAATGGGATTTCACRGGAATTACACATCCCTGTGCTGCAGAGGGAGKCTGATGAGCCACAGCAGTTTATCAGCTGTTTGGTTTTGTTGTGGAAGCCGCTGTCAAAATAATACTTTGCTGTTCTTGTGACCTGGTGGCTTTGCTTGTCTCTGCCCTTGAACTTTAGGAAAACACTTTCTGGGCAGCAGGGGAGGCAGATCTGCCCGGCTGCCAGCGTTCAGGTGGCTCAACAGCCCCTGGGCATCACAACAAGGAAGCATTTGGGTCAGACCTGAACAGAGCCAGAGCMGGACCTCACCTGCCTGTTGGCAGAGGTTGGGTCCCTGTGTGACCACAGCCCTTTCTAGGGATGCCCCCAAGGATCAGTTGTTCCCAAACCAGTTCTTCTTCCCCGTGGTGAGCGTCAGGCCAGGGGGAGGGGAGCTGTTCCTGCACACGGGRTGTTGGGGGGTGCTGAATCCAGCCCCAGAGATGGCTGGTGTTGTGTCATGGGCTGWTCTAATGAGGCCACAGCTCCTCTGTAGCAGCAGATGGAGAAAAGGAACAAGGCGTGGTGCTTTCGTGTCTGAGGAACTAAATTTAAGGCAAACTAGGAAGCAGTTATGGTGGAAAACCACTTTGTCCATGCGCAGTGCGGGTCTGTGTGAGCCAGAGGGTTTCCTGGGGAAGCAGAGGAGCTGCTGGTAGCYCTCTGCTATGTGAGGTCTCTGCTCATAGCTCACCACTGGTACCAGTYCTCTCATTGGCTTGGCTCCAGCGTGAGGGACCTGGGGGTTTATTTGGCATGGGGGTCTCTGCTCCCTGCTCTCCATCATTGACAAACATAGCTCAGCCTCTGACRGCTGTGATCAGAGCTGGGAGCAGTCCCTCCTCTAGGAAAACATCCTAAAACACAGAAGGACTTGCCATCAAGTGAATGTTCTCATGGCTGGGGGTTTTTTACCACCCAAAGACAACCCATTTCAAAGAAGAGCTGCCTCAGCACAGCTTCCCTCCTTCAGGAGCGCTGGGATCCGATGGCACTTCCTTGCTGGAGAGGGTGCCAAGGAGCTGCTGGTTCGGAGGCTCTAATAGAGCTCGATTTACTGCCTGTCAAAGACCTGTTCT
Source organism: Malurus melanocephalus (assembly GCF_030028575.1). Taxonomy (NCBI): domain Eukaryota; kingdom Metazoa; phylum Chordata; class Aves; order Passeriformes; family Maluridae; genus Malurus; species Malurus melanocephalus. Next base: position 548,978 of record NW_026623689.1, on the reverse strand, counting down.
GTTCTCTGCTGGGACCTACAGAATAGCACTTGCTGTCCCCTGCTTCCTTGGAAYGTCTGTCTGCCTGCAAAATGAGGGATGATTTGGGATGCAGGCATCCGTAGCAGAAAGGCAGCAGCGCTTCTGTCTTGTGGAGAGGAGTGGTTGGCATAAAAGCTCTCGGGTTGGCTGTCTCTGTGTCCCCAAGTGCACTCCCAGCAGCCAAGGTGGTCCTTTTTGGGTGGACACTGGTTCGGAGTTTGGTGTGACACCTGTCCTTAAAAGTGGCAGAAGATGATGCTGAGGGGTGGGTGGAAGGGCACAGGGTGGGGTGACGAGGAAAGCGACATGTTTGCCCCTCCATCCCTCAGCATAAATGACCTCATGTTTTTGTGCTTTTAATGCTCTCACAGAGCAGCTCCCCGGCCCCGAAAGCAGAATCTCCTCTCCCCTTGAGCAGCTCCTCCAAAGAGAATGGGGTTCATGTGGAGCAGGAYGATCAGGACCTATTTGCAGGTGAGTCTGTGTGTGCTGGGCCTGTCTCAGCTCCAGGCCTGGAGTGATAGTCCTGACATAAACCATAACCAAAAGCAGATCACAAGTTCTTACCTCAAACTCACGTTTGAGTCCGTTCGCTCTGGTGTTGTCTTTGGGAATGTTGGAGCAGCCTTCTCCAGGTCTCTAGGATAATCCTGCCACAGGACTGACTGTTGGGAGCTGAAGAGGATTAAAATGGGGGTTGCTTTTGTTGGCTTAAGCCCTGAGGGGGTGAGKGACTCCTCAGAGCYAAATKATTTTCCTTCTCCACCTTCTCCTGRCTCTGCCGGTGGAGGAAGTGTCTCCAGTAGAGACCTGGCTGTTCTCGAGGAACAGGAAACACAGCCCTCCTCAGCWGGGGAAAATGAGGAGGGTCAGACCTCCCCCAGCCCTGGCATGATGGGCTGAGAGTGAATTCCAGACACATCTGCTGAGAGGTGGAAGTTTTCACATCCTTCAGGTGGACAAGTGGCCTGTGAAGGAGCCTTCCTGCCAGGCTGGCCCGTGTGCCAGGTGAAATCCAGCTTTAGCTGTTCTGAGGTGCAGCTCCTGGAGCCCACAGCRAGGAGGTGATCAGCGACAGGTGATGCCTGGCTCCTCCTGGAAAAAAAGTTCATTGGATTAATGTAATGTTCTCCAGCAGGATTGATCAAATGCTCTTACTGCAGTGACGGTGCTTTGCCGTGCTCTTCCCAGTGCTTACAGGTGTCCTCCCTATGAATTCCTTTGTTAATTAATGCTGTTGTTAGTCCCTAGATCCTGTGAACCAGGGAATACCACAATTGCCTTTCCAGAAACCCCAAGAGAGAGGCTGACCCTTGCAAACTTCTCTTGACAGATGCCACTGTGGAACTGTCCCTTGACAACACACAGAACAACGAGAAGAAGGAGGTGGCCAAAGCATCCAATCCTTCACCCTCATTAGATGTAGCTGCAAGTTCTTCTTCTAGAAACCTTTCAAAGAGCTATGAGGAGGTGAGAATTGCTCTTCCTRTCTTTGGCAGGAACCTGTCCATGTACACAGATGTAAACATGAATCTTATATGATGTAATTAATACGTAATTGCCTTAATGAATGTCCTGATATGTATCTTGGGTGACTGATACCACTGGAGTGGGGCTCAGGTCAGCTTGGTGGCATCCCTGCTCGTGTGGAAGTCCACACTGCTTCCAAAGCTGTAACAGTGTTGGATCAGGAYCTGAGGGTCCAAGCTGTGAATCAGGGCTCTGCAGTTAGGGAGGTTAGGGGGCTGGGCAGATAGGGGGTTAGGAACAACAAACATGGTTTGGGATCCTTGCCTGGACACGGTGAGGAGCTGGAGGGCTTTATGGAATGGCACTGGCCAGACTGGTGTGCCAGAGGTGCCTTGGCAAGGGACAAGCTCACCATGATGGTTTGGGGTGGGTTGAACCCTGCTTTCCTGGTTTTGATTTGCTGTCCCTGTGGTCTTTCTCCAAACAGCTGGAGGAAGAGGAACAGGAGGACAAATTCGACCTGACTGTGGGAGTGAGTGACCCGGAGAAAGTTGGTGAGTTCCTGTCCTGCATGGTGAATGGGCTTGGCCCTGCAGCTCTGGCCTCTGGGCTGTCTAAGCACAAACTCTGATCCCAGAGTWACTGCTCTAAGGCTCCCTCTAGCATCTCAAAGAAACCACGGTGCACAAAGCCTAGGGTGAGAACAAGCAAGGCAGAGGCAGGTTCTGGAAAGCCCAGAGCCAAGTTTTTGGGATTCTTGGCACCTGGCACTGTGGTGACCAACTTGGCGTGACCTCCAGGCAGCACTGCCCTGTGTGGAGCTGGCACAGAGCAGGCAACACTCCCTTAAGTGCATTATTCCATGCTCTGGCACATTCCCTGGAAGCTGTGCTTGCCAGGGGAGCAGCTCTGGCTTCAAAGTGAGAAGCAAGAATGTTTCTGTCTATTGGAAGCGGGGTCAGAGTGCCAGGGGCAGCCACATGGAAGGTGCCATCTGATCCCAGCCAGCAGGGCAGCCTCATGAGTGGCAGCTTGTTCCTGCTCCGTGGCTTGTGRTCTCTGGAGCTGGGAGGTGCAAATCAGACCTGTCTTAGGGGTAGCACAGAGCTCACAGGATGCCCTTCAGCTGAACTGCCAGGTGAACAAGGGGATTTCTGTGTGAGCTGCAGCAAACTGCCTGTGGTGTTCCAGAATCCAGCCCCATCCAGCCTGACTTGCAGCCCGTGAATGGACTGTTTCATGTGCCCCACAGCCTCAAATTGTTGGGGTCTGAGCAGATGCGTGGAGCCAGCCCAGCCGCTGCCGGCGCAACAAGCGCCCGATTGTCAGCGCTGGCTCCCGTAGGAAGCGTGGGGAGGGATGAGCAGGTTGGGAAGTGGCTGCTGGGCAGGAGTCCAGGGCCACGCAGCAGGGTGCTGCCTCTGGTTCTGCAGGAAGGCCCGGGGCTCCACCAGACCCCAGATCAGCATCACTGAGGCAGGAAAAGGTTGGGAGCCTTGTGCTTTGTGTTCGGGGAGCAGTGGAAAGTGCTGGGGTTGTGATCCCAACACCTCTGTTTCTGTTTTCCATAGGGGATGGCATGAATGCYTACGTAGCCTACAAAGTGTCAACACAGGTACGTCTGACCCCTCTGTGTCTCATTCTCCACCATTTTTCCATGCTCAGAGGCTGCTGGACTGTGTCTTTAGCCAAGCCAGCAGTGACCTAAATAAACAGGAGGCCTGAATGCTCCATGGATTATAATCCACAAAGGCTGAGCMTAGCTGAGGAATAGGGCTGGAATCTGTTTGTAGGGAGACTGGCTTTGTTTTCACAGCCAGTTACCTCCTGGCAGTCCTGGCTGACAGGGATGCCCRGTGTTGGAGGGAGCAGCAGGAATGGCATTCATTGGGAGAGTCCCCGAGCCCCAGAATGCTGCTGAGGGCTCTGTGCCATCCCCCCAGGTTGAGCTGACCTGAGCTCGGCRCTCACTGCAGAGCTGCTGCTGTRGCTGGATTCACATCAGGACCTGTTCCCTTCGGTTTCCATAAGAAATGCAGCTGCTGGAGCACTTTGGAGTCCTGCTCTGGGCTCTGGAAGGTTGCTCCAGCTGTCTGTTCTGTGGCACCCTGTGGTCTGAGGAGGAGACTGGAGGGCTTGWTACCCTTAGTCCCTGCTCTGCAGGCACCGTCCAAAGCACCTGTGGCCTCTGTAGTGTTTAGGTGTCCCTGAGGGGTGTGTCCTGTCATGGAGGGGAGCAGGGATGATGGGATTAGGTACTGGGCATGGAGGGGAGCAGGGATGATGGGATTAGGCACTGGGCAGGGCTTGCTGAGCACCCCATGGCTGCATGAGCAGCTGCTCGTTATTTAGTGCCATTAATGCTGGTGCTGGCTCTTAGGAGAACCCAGTTGGGAGGGAAACTGTAGAAAACCTGGGCCAAAAGTTGCTSTGTTCGCTGCTCACCTCTTGCAGAACTGGTGCTGTCCCACTTGATCCCAGAGGTGGCAGCGGGCAGGGCCAGGCTCCCCTGGGGCAGTGTGACCCACRTGCCATCTCTCCCCCAGACCAGCATGCCGATGTTCAGGAGCAAGCAGTTCTCAGTCAAAAGGAGGTTCAGTGACTTCCTGGGGCTCTATGAGAAGCTGTCGGAGAAGCACGCCCAGAACGGGTTCATTGTCCCTCCGCCGCCCGAGAAGAGCCTCATAGGTGAGTGAGGCTCTGCACAGCACCAGGGCTGGTCCTTCACAGCTCTCCTGATCCTTCTGATGGGGAGCTCTGTGCCTGCAGCAGCCTTGGAGCTGACAGGGAAGCTGCAGGGAAAATAATAGGGGTTCTGTGGCACAGASAAAGCTCTGGCTCCATACTTGGAGCTCTGGCCTTAAACCCTTCATGGAGCTCACAGATGCCTCCCCACCTGCTTTGTGAAGAGTAAAACCTCTGTTGTCACTGAATTTGCTGTTTGCTTGAGTCCAGCCCACTGCTTTGCTTCTTTCCTGAAKGCCAATTTCTTGGGTATGAGCAGATTTCAAATTTCCAGAGTGTAATTCTTGTAAGATTTCTCTCCTCTGCTGTCCCCCTGATAGTCTGTAATGAACCACTTTACCTTGTGTGTGGAGTTCAGAGCAGMTTGCTTATCACATCTCCCTTTTGTGCTAGGTATGACCAAAGTGAAAGTTGGGAAAGAAGATTCCTCCTCTGCAGAGTTCCTAGAAAAACGTCGGGCTGCTCTAGAGAGGTACGACCCCATCGGCTGTCCCTGAGCCAAGCGAGGACCTCACAGAGGTCTGGCAGGTCTGGTCTTCWTGGTGGCATCACCACACTCCCCAGGGAGGTAGGAGAACTGGTGGGTGAATTAGAACAGTTGTTGGCTCTGATTTCCAGCTTCTCAACTGCTGTTCTGGAGTAAGCACCAAGCTGTGTGGCTGTGATGGCTCAGAGCCAGCTCTGTACAGCCAAGGTGACTCCTGGAGCTGTTCCTCCCACAGGTACCTACGGAGAGTGGTCAGCCATCCAACCATGCTGCAGGACCCGGACGTCAGGGAGTTCCTGGAGAAGGAGGAGGTCAGTAAGGTGCACTGAGGTATCTCTGGGAATGGTTCTTGAGCCGTTGGTGAGGCAGGACCCGCAGAGCTCAGCAGGAAGGGGCAGAGCCCTGTGGAAGTGGGAAGGGGAGCTGGTGTGGTGGGTTGGCACTGGGTGCCCAGCAAAGCTGCTGAGCCATCCCCTCAGCTGGGAGTGAGGGAGAGAATAAACGAAAGGCTGGGCTGAGGTAAGGTATGGGAAACATCACTCAGTAATTGCCTCATGGGCACTGCAGAAGCATGGAATGGCTTGGGCTGGAAGGGATCTTAAAGTCCATCTTGTTCCACCCCCTGCCATGGGCAGGGACACCTTCCACTGTCCTAGGGTGCTCCCAGCCCTGTCCAGCCTGGCCTTGGGCACTGCCAGGGATCCAGGGGCAGCCACAGCTGCTCTGGGCACCCTGTGCCAGGGCCTCCCCACCCTCACAGGGGACAATTCCTTCCCAATATCCCATCCATCCSTGCYCTCTGGCAGTGGRAGCCATTCCCTGTGTCCTRTCCCTCCATCCCTTGTCCCAGTCCCTCTCCAGCTCTCCTGGAGCCCCTKTAGGYSCTGGMAGGGGCTCTGAGCTCTCYCTGGATCCTTCTCCWGGTGAACACCCCCAGCTCTCCCAGCCTGGCTCCATCTCCTATGGCAAAGCAAACTTTTCCATTCCTTTCCAGCTCCCAAGAGCAGTGGGCACCCAGACCTTGAGTGGAGCAGGAATAATGAAGATGTTCAACAAAGCCACGGATGCCGTCAGTAAAATGACCATCAAGATGAACGAATCGGACATCGTAAGTGCTGGACACGTCCGGCTGTCCCTGTCCTCACTCTGCAGCCGGGTGCTCTTACCAGCTGCAGCTCTGGGGGCAGGGAGACCCCCACCCCATCCCTGTGGGGCTCAGTTGTGCATTTCCCCRTTGCAGTGGTTCGAGGAGAAGCTGCAGGAGGTGGAGTGCGAGGACCAGCGGCTGCGGAAGCTGCACGCGGTGGTGGAGACTCTGGTGAACCACCGCAAAGGTCAGGGCTCAGCTCGGGGCTCGGGCAGGGACAGCCACACCCTGTGCTGTGCTGGGGATGTCACCAGGGCTCCCAGGGACACTGCAAGGAAGTGGGACAGCACTAGAAAGGAGTCTCTGTCTCTTCCTCATGGGAGGCAGCTGTTAAAGGGTCACTCCGACTTTTCTGTGCTGTTCCACAAGCTCAGGGGGTGGTGTGGAAGGGAACCTGTGTCCTGTAGGATCATATAATCCCARGATGGCTTGGGGCTGGAATGAACCTTAAAGTCCATCTCATTCCACCYCTGCCATGGGCAGGGACACCTTGCACTGTCCCAGGGTGCCCCAGTCTCCAGMCTGGCCTTGGRCACTGCCAGGGGCAGCCACAGCTGCTCTGGGCACYCTGTGCCAWGGCCTGYCCRCCCTCGCRGGGAACAATTCCTTCCCAATAYCCCATCCATCCCTGCCCTCTGGCAATGGGARACCATTCTCCCTGTGCTGTCCCTCCATCCCTTGTCCCCGGTCCCTCTCCAGCTCTCCTGGAGCCCCTGTAGGTGCTGGAAGGGGCTCTGAGCTCTCCCTGGATCCTTTTCTCCTCCAATTTGAGCAACCCCAATTCCCTCAGCCTGTCCTCATGGGAATGAAGGCTGCTGTAGCAAACCTGATCACAGCTGACCTTATTTATTCCTTCCCAGACATCCTCTGGGAGTGGGGATGTTTCCATCCTCTCTATGTTTTGACTGACTTCCTCAAAGCCGTGCCTGTCCCCCTGCTYGGCTGCTTCTCTCCTCCTCGTGGTGGGGAGCTGCTGGCTCTGAGCAGGCCAGTGCTGGCCCTTCCAGCTGCTCTCTGCTGGGACTTTGGAAAAGCAGCTCTGTGAGCTCAGCCAGGCCCGTGTGCTGACCCTGATCCTGTTCCCCAGAGCTGGCGTTGAACACGGCCCAGTTTGCCAAGAGTTTGGCCATGCTGGGCAGCTCCGAGGACAACACGGCGCTGTCCCGGGCGCTGTCCCAGCTGGCTGAGGTGGAGGAGAAGATCGAGCAGCTGCACCACGAGCAGGCTAACAACGACTTCTTCCTCTTGGCTGAGCTCCTGGGGGACTACATCCGCCTCCTCTCGGTTGTAAGGGTAAGGATTCCTCCGCTCCTGCTCCTCATACTCACCTTAGGCTTAGGGTTGACAGGAGGTGTTCCAAACTGGAGCACTGGACGTGGCAGAGGGCACRCAGGGTGTGCATGGCCTCTTCAGGCAGAGGGAAAACTTGCTGGTTGTCCAAGTGTGCCCTGGTTAGGTTGGAAAAGGRTTGTAGGTGAGGCCCTGGCCATGCTGCTCTTCTCCAGAGGGGATGTGGGGCAAGCTCATGGCTTGTGAGGGACCCCAACCCTCCCAGGGCTGAGGGCTCAGGCTGTGAGCTGGTGACCTGTGATCTGGGTGGTGACAATAGAGCTGCCAAGAGCCTGCTGAGGCACAGCCTGAGGCTTGGTGCTCCTGGGCTTGGGCATCAAGTGCACGCAGCCCTTCTGGTAAGCTGGGTCAAAGCGATCCCATGGGAGCAGCAAGTGCAGCCAGCTGACCCCTGCCTGCCCCAAACATGTCCTGCCAGAGGCCCAAATGCCAGTCCTTGGTCCACTGGTCCACATGGGAGCTGTGGATGCTCCAGAGCAGGGCCCAGTCCATGTTCTGGCTCAACTTTGGTCCAGGACCTCCAGTGTCCCCTTGGTGAGTGTCCCCTGTCAGGACTGCCCCCGGTGTGGCGGCAGCACAGAGCTCGACCCGTGCCCCTCCTTCCCTCCAGGGAGCCTTTGACCAGCGCATGAAGACCTGGCAGCGCTGGCAGGATGCCCAGACCATGCTGCAGAAGAAGAGGGAGATGGAGGCCAGGCTGCTGTGGGCCAACAAACCTGACAAGCTGCAGCAGGCCAAGGACGAGATCTCGGAGGTAGGGGACGGAACAGGGGGGTCTCTGCTCTGCTCCTGCCCTCTGTGATCCTGTGGGGACCCATCTGGGCAGGGAAAGGGGGGTTCTGGGCTGGGGAAGGGAGGTTTGGGCTGGGGAAGGGAGGTTTGGGCTGGGAAAGGGGGGTTCTGGGCTAGAGAAGGAGGGTTCTGGGCTGGGAAAGGGGGGTTTGGGCTGGGGAGCCTCCCAAGCAGGAGGGACAGGTGTCTGTGGCCGAGGGGCACTGAGGGCCAGCCTTGAGCCAGGGGCTGCTCGTGGTCACACCGCCTGTGACCGTCACGCCAAGGTGGTGACAAGGCCTGGGAACGGCGGGCTCTGCTCCACCAGCGCTTCCCACATGGACAGTGGTGGCTCCAAAGCCCTGGGGTGAGGGGTTGTGAGTTCCTTCCCCTGGCTCGAAACAGCATGCTTCCTCTCTCGGCAGTGGGAATCCCGGGTGACACAATACGAAAGGGACTTTGAGCGCATTTCTGCCGTCATCCGCAAGGAAGTGATACGCTTTGAGGTGGGTTTGGGGCTGAGCTGGCTCCTGCTCCCAGCACAGCAGTCCCTAAATCCCGACTGGTGTGGGCTGAGGGTTCTGGCTGAGTGAGAGGGGCCTTCCCCAAGAGTGTCCRTGAGAAGGAAGGAGGGTGGGCAGAGATGCTTGGGTTGGGCTCCTCCTGGACCCCAGGAGGAACAGCAAAATCCTGCTGGTTTCTCCTTCCCCCTTCCAAATCCTGGAGGGGTTTGGTGGTTGGTCCAGCCTCACGCCCATCTCCCACAGAAAGAGAAATCCAAGGACTTCAGAAACCACGTCACGAAATACCTTGAGACGTTACTGAACTCTCAGCAGCAGGTGAGTGCTCCCTGCTGTGGTTCCACCTCCACGCTCAGGCCGAGCTTGTGAACCCCTCAAGCATGATCCCTCCCCCACTGCAGCTCCATCCTGCAGGCTCCTGACCCTCTCCTTCTCCCTGCAGCTGGTGAAGTACTGGGAAGCGTTCCTGCCCGAAGCCAAGGCCATTTCTTAATTGGACCGAGTGAACAAACCTGAATTTTGCCTTTTTTTTTTTTTTTTTTTATATGTACACTATACCTCCTCCTTTTTTCCACGTGAGCGACCCCTCGTTTCACATGAGGTGTCACCCCCAGACGAGCAGCTTGCGAGCCAGTAACTCTTCTAACTGTATATTTTTCATTTAGCAACATATATTTTCTTACTGAAGAGAAACTAGTTTCCTGCTTCCAGACCAGACCCGCAGCCGGGGGGTTAACGAGATCTGGCAAATATCTATTTTTCAGGCTGGGTTTTAGGGCTCTAATGAATTATCTTACTCCTGCAGTGCCATTAAAATTCTGTAATAAAACTTGTATCAGGGCAAACAGGCTCTGGGTGTTGGGGCTGGAGCGGGGAGGGGTAACGGTGCATCCGTGGATGCCGAGGGAGGCAGCAGAGCCTCCCCCGTGTTGTGGCGGGACAGAAGTGACCTTGGACAATGCTCTGGCCACCTGTCCCTGCTCCTGATTAGGCTTTGGCTCTCTGCCTTGCTCCCAGCCAGAGCCTTTTTTAGGATCTGAGCTCAGCRGGGCTCTGGAGCAATCCTGCTTTGTGGCATTCCCCCAAAATCCACGATGGAGCTCTTGGGGCTGCGGTGCTGCTGCGTCCCCTTCCCCCAGCTCCCCAGCCTGGCGTGCAGGTTTTATCAAAACCGATACCCTTTCTGCGTGAAAAAGGAGAAAAGGCCACTTGGGCTGACTTCCCACTTTCCTTTCCCCTTATCCCTGTAAGGCCGGGCCCCTGCGGCGCCTCCACTGCCCCCTCCCTCCCCCTGTGCCGGACTGGGGCCGCGGCACCGGCTCCGGGCTGTTCGGGGACCGTCCTGGGCTGTTTGGGGACAATCCTGGGCTCTTTGGGGACCATCCTGGGCTCTTTAGGGTCCGTGTCCCTGAGGTATTTGGGGTCCGTGTCCCCGGGGTGTTTGGGGACCATTCTGGGGTGGTGGGTGCTGTGCCCGGAGTGTTCAGGGTCCGTTTCCCCAGGGTGTTTGGAGTCCGTGTCCCCTCGGTTGTTCGGGGCCGTGTCCCCGGGCTGTCTGGGGACCCTCCCCGGGGTGTTGGGGCCGTGTCCCCGCCCGGCACGGTCCCGCCCCGCCMGCTCGCCCGCCCCGGGCCATGATCGCCGTCTCCATCCCCGCGGCGGAGCCCCCGGCGGCGGCGCGCAGCCCCGAGCGGGCACACACGGTGAGRGCCGGGGCCGGATGGGGCTGGGGGTGGCTCCCGCAGGGAACGGGGGTGGCGGTGTCTCCCCTGCCCCATTTGTCCCCGAGGGTCCCCCGCGTACCCCGGGAGCGCCGGTCCCCGCCTGTCCCAGGGCTCCCTGCCGGCCGGGTGTCCCTGGTCCCGGGGGTCCCGGGGGAGTCACCCCGTGCTCGGGGGCATTGGGCGCCCTCTGCCCCAGGGTTCCCCACCTTCCTGGGGTGTGGGGTCGCTGTTTGTCCCGAGGAGTCCCCGCCCGTGTCAGACCCCGACCCTCTGCCTTGGAAAGGGAGAAGTCCCGGTTCTGGGCGTCACGGTGGGGCCCCTTYCCCAAGGGTTTGGGGGTTCCTGTCTGTCCCCAGGGGCTGGGGGCCTCTGCCTGTCCCCCTTGTCCCCCCCATCCCGGGGAGTGGGTGGGGTTGGAAGAGCCCAAATACCCCTGGCCGGATCCCTGACAGACACAGGGGTCCCTGCGATGGGGACCCACTGCCCTTGAAAGAGGGGTGGGACAGGGACAGGGTGAGATGATTTTGGCTGGGCAGGGTGAGGGGGGGCAGAGGTCTCTGTCTGTCCCCGGGGGGTCTCAGCCTCTCTGCCTTTGAAACGGGGGGTTCTCTGTGGCCCCCATGGCCGGGGTTCCCTTCCTTCACTGGGATCCCCCCCCTGCCCAGAGGCTGGAGGTGCCCTCGTTCTCCCAAGCGACTCCCAAGTGTCCCAGCCTCAAGGGTTGGAGGTCCCCAAGTGTCCTCGGGGGGTCCCCAGCTGCCCCAGGGGTCTCTGTCTGGCCTTGAAATGGGGGGTGTCCCTGTCCCAGTTCCCCTCTGGCCCAAGGGTCCCCACATCCTGGGGGTGCCTCCACATGCCCCAGGGGYTGGAGGCTCTTCCTGCCCACCCCGTGTCCCCGGCAAGCCCAGGGGCATCCTCTGTCTGTGATATTGGGGTRTTCCTCTACCCTGGGAGGAGGAGTTAGGGGTCCCTGTGTGTCCCTGAGTGCCCCCCCTGCCCTGGGCAGAGGGTGTGGGGGTCCCAACRGRCCCAYCGGGGTGTCCYCACATCCTCCAGGTGCYTGGRGGGCTCCCARCCATCCCAGGGGTCCYRGGGGTCCCAGGTGTGGGTGAGGAGAGGGGGGACAGAGGGGCAGATGGGACCCAGAGGGTCCCCCATCCTCGTGGATCCCTTTATGGGGGATGGGGGTCCCAGGGGTCCCAGGGGTTGCTGGGCAGAGGTCCCTGTGGGGTTCCTTCCTAAGATGGGTCCTCTGCYCTCCTTCCTTGGCCTGGGGGTCCCCTGGGGCACTGTGGGATGGATGGGGGTCCCAATCTGTCTTCAGGGGTCCGCCCTGGAAAGCAAGGGGGGTTCCCTMTGGCCCTGTGGGGAAAGAGGGGATTCTCCTGCCTTCCCTGGGAGGGTGGAAATCCACAGCTGTCCGTGGGTAGGGCCCTCACCTGCTTGGGGGAAGGAGGGGTTGTCTCCCTTTATCTCATGGTTTGGGGTCCCCGTGTGCCCATTCCTGGTGTTCCTGCGCTCTACAGGGGGGTGGGGGTCCCTKCCAGGCCCAGGGTCCCGACTGTCCAGCGGGGTTTGGGGGTGGGGTGTCACACCTCGCTGTGTCCCCTTGGGGTGGGGACTGGGTTCCATCTGCTCCTGGGGGTCCTGCCTGCTCTCTGGTGCCCCCGCTGACTGTGGGGGCGTTGGGGRTCTGCCCTGGAGGTTGTGGGTCTTTGTCTGTCCTGGACAGTGGGGGTGGAGGGTCCCAGGCATGTGAGAGGCTCCTGCCACCCCTGGGAAGATGATGAGGGTGGTGAGGATGACGAAGGATGGCGAGAGTGATGAGGGATGGTGAGGATGATTAAGGGTGGTGAGGATGGGCCTGGTGAAGGTGGTGAAGACAATGAGGGATGGTGAGGCTAGCAAGGCTGGGGCTGGTGAGGATGGTGAGGATGGAGAGGCTGGGCTGGTGAGGATGGTGAGGAAGGTGAGGATGATGAGGAAGGCGAGGCTGGGGCTGGTGAGGATGGTGAGGAAGGCGAGGCTGGGGCTGGTGAGGATGGTGAGGAAGGTGAGGATGGTGAGGATGATGAGGAAGATGAGGCTGGGCTGGTGAAGATGGTGAGGAAGGTGAGGCTGGGCTGGTGAGGATGGTGAGGAAGGTGAGGATGATGAGGAAGGCGAGGCTGGGGCTGGTGAGGATGGTGAGGAAGGTGAGGATGGTGAGGATGATGAGGAAGATGAGGCTGGGCTGGTGAAGATGGTGAGGAAGGTGAGGCTGGGCTGGTGAGGATGGTGAGGATGATGAGGAAGGTGAGGATGATGAGGAAGGTGAGGCTGGGCTGGTGAAGATGGTGAGGAAGGTGAGGCTGGGCTGGTGAGGATGGTGAGGATGATGAGGAAGGTGAGGATGATGAGGAAGGTGAGGCTGGGCTGGTGAAGATGGTGAGGAAGGCGAGGCTGGGCTGGTGAGGATGGTGAGGAAGGTGAGGATGGTGAGGATGATGAGGAAGGTGAGGCTGGGGCTGGTGAGGATGATGAGGAAGGCGAGGCTGGGCTGGTGAGGAGGCTGTGCTGTCTCCCCTCACAGGTGTTCCGGGTGGAGGTGCTGTGCAATGGCCGGCGGCACACGGTGACCAAGCGCTACAGCGAGTTCCAGGCACTRCACAAACGGGTGAGAGCCCCACTCCAGGGGATGGGGGCACGAGGGCCTGGCCTCGCCCTCCGTGCCTGCCCTGATGGCCCYGCACTCCACCCCAGATCAAGAAGACCTGCAAGGTCCCCGACTTCCCCCTGCGCCATGTCCCCAACTGGATGCCCAAAGCGCTGGAGCAGCGCCGGCAGGGCCTGGAGCTCTACCTGCAGGTCAGGAGCGTGGGGCGGGGTCAGGCTGGGTTTGTGGGGTGAGGAACACGTGGCAGCGGGTTTGGGATGGGTTTGTGGGGTGAGGAACGCGTGGCAGCGGGTTTGGGATGGGTTTGTGGGGTGAGGAACGCGTGGCAGCAGGCTTTGGGATGGGTTTGTGGGGTGAGGAATGCATGGCAGTGGGTTTGGGATGGGTTTGTGGGATGAGGAACGCATGGCAACGGGTTTGGGATGGGTTTTTGGGGTGAGGAACCATGGCAGTGGGTTTGGGATGGGTTTGTGGGGCGCTGACCCCTCTGGGGCACTGCAGGGTGTGCTGTACCACAACGAGCAGCTGCCCCAGGATGTGCTGGACTTCCTGAAGGTGCGGTGGTGCCCGCAGAGCCCCAAGGCCAGCAGCCCCCCGTGAGTAGATGAGTTCTGCYAGCACTGGGATGGTCCCCCTGCCACCCTAGGCACCCTAAGTACACAGGGTTGGGGACCGTGGGGACAGGCTGGGGTCAATGTCCCCTCTTCCACAGCAGCAGCAGAGCCCCCCTGCCCTCCCAGCGCCCCATCGTTGGCTTCTGCTCTGACCCCTACGTGCGGCCACACGGCCCCGGTAAGGAGCAGGGCTGTGGAGGCCCCAAAACCTCCCAAAGGCTCTTCTGGGCCCCACAGAGGAGCTTCTCCTTGAACGGGGCCCAGGAGGGAAGAAACTGTTGCAGCTGCCCCCGTTCCTTGCAGACCTGCTCCCCAGCACCATCCTCGCCGGCGTCCTGCAGGGCCTCTACCTCACCCCGGGCTGTGTCCCTGGCCAGGCAGCGCCCCCGAGCCTCTGGAATGGGYTCCCAGACACCCACCCAGCACCCASGRATGCAGTGGTGAGGARYGGATCCTTGTGCTGAAACTCACTCCTCCTGCTGGGAGAAAGAAGGGATTCTTCACGGGGAGAGGGGAAACCAAAGGAACGGCGGGAGCTGCTCTTCCACCCCCACACAAAGCGCCTTTGTTGGGAGAGCAGGAGCTCTGCCTTTTCCCCCTGATGTTTTGGGCTTGCAGTAGGAGCCTTTGGATGCCAGATGGTGCTGGAAAACCTCTCTGCATCCAGGCTTTGGTGCAATAAATCTTTTGGATTTGACTGACTGGCAAAGTGCTGCGCCGTGGAATTCTGCAAAGCATACCCAGGGCCAGCACAGCTGGAARAAGGAAGGTTGGAATGGGGGTGTARAGGGTGAAGGGTGCCCCTGGGTGAGGGATGTGGAGGGATTTGCACCCCTCTGAAGGCAGGAGAGAGGCAGGTCTTTAAAAAACACATTGGTCACGTTTATTGGCGCATGTGCTTGTTACAAAATGGAAGAGCAGCCTGTGCCCCGTGCCCCTGGCTGTGAGGCAGCAGGGACAGGGYGGGCACTGGGACACGGGCGGACCCAGCGGCCCTGGGGCAGGGGGAGCACGGCAGCCCCGTCCTGCAGCCCCTCACAGCCTGGCAGGGCCTGGTCCCGTCACTCCTTGGCGATGGCGAACGGCTTCTCCACCTCGATGGTGCCACTGTCGACGATGGTGACATCCTTSAGGGGCTTGTCCCGACTGTCTGTCTTGGTGTTCTCCACCTTCCGCACCACGTCCTGGGCGAGCAGAGGGTCAGAACGGGACACGGGGACACAGCCAGCCCCTGCCTGGCCCCGCTCCTCCCAGAGCAGCCACCCCTGCCCTCTGCCATCGCTCACCATGCCCTCCAGCACTTTGCCAAACACCACGTGCTTCCCGTCCAACCACGGCGTTTTCACGGTGGTGATGAAGAACTGCGAGCCGTTGGTGTCCTTGCCAGCGTTGGCCATGCTCACCCAGCCTGGCCCGTAGTGCTTCAGCTTGAAGTTCTCATCAGGGAAACGGTCTCCGTAGATGCTTTTTCCTAAAGGCAGGGAGGGATAAAAAGGTCACATGGGTTTCGTGGGGTATGTGGGGATAAGGGTGATGGTGGTGGTGGCTCTGGCACAGATTGGCTGGAGGGAATAAGCAATTCCAGAGCAGGGACAGCACTAACGCCACAGGGATGCATGAAACAGGGGCTGCTGGAGGGAGCCAGAAACACCCCACAGCCTGAGCAATGGGGTCAGAGCCCTGAGGGACTGGAGCAGGAGGCTCCCAGCACCCCAGCTAATCCAGCTCTGAGGCCAGGTCACTGTGAGCTCCGTGCCCACTTGTTCCCACCACGCTCCAGCTCCACTGGTCCTGCAGTAGTTGGAATCGTGGCTGCTGTCTTGCTCCAAGGCAGTGCCTGGATCCACCAAGTTACCTCCGGTGCCATCGCCACGGGTGAAATCTCCTCCCTGGATCATGAAGTCTTTGATCACACGGTGGAATTTGCTGCCCTTGAAGCCAAATCCTTTCTGCGGGTGGGGAGGGAGAACACAGAATGAGATGAATGAATGGACTGGAGCTCCGCAGCCCCAGCGCAGCCCAAGGGGGCCGAGCAGGAGCCAAGCAGGGACAGGTGAGCCCAGGGCACCGCGGGCCCCTCACCTCTCCAGTGGCCAAGGCCATGAAGTTCTCCACTGTCTTGGGCACCGTCTTGCCGAAGAGCCCRATGACAACGCGCCCCACATCCTCCTCACCGATCCGCAGGTCGAAGAACACCTTGGGGGGCAAAGGAGGGTTAGGGGCGATCAGGGGAGCCAGACTCACCTCATTGCTCCAACCCTTCCCCAAAGTCAGCTCACCGACTCCGACCAGGCCCCAAACCTCGCTGAGKGAGGTTGGTTGGTGTCCCCACCTCCATGGCTCCATCCCCCATAACAGCCTCACCACTCACCCCAGCTGGGTCCCCCGAACCCAGGCCCTTCAGCCCGGGCCTCCTCACCTCAGCGTCCCCAGAGCTGGGCCAAGCTGTCCCCAGAGCTGGGCCAAGCTGTCCCCAGAGCTGGACAAAGCTGTCCCCAGAGCTGGACAAAGCTGTCCCCAGGCCTCCTCCCCCTTCCATGGCCCCGCCATGGCCCCGGCTGGACCCTCCCTCCGTCCCTCACGGCCTTACCCTCCCTCCTCATCCGGGCCCCCGCAATCCCAGACCCCTCAGGCCCATCCAGGGCCCCTCACCCCAAATTTCCCCCCTCCCCAGGCCTCCCCGGCCCCATCCAGGCCTCCCCCCACCCCGAGCCTCTCCCAGTCCTCCCGCGCCGGCCCCGCCTCGGCCCCCTCCGACCTTGGCGGTGACCTTGGGTCCCTTCTTGCGCTCGTCGGCGCGGGAGGCCGCGGGCAGCAGGAGCAGGAGGGCCGCGCCCAGCGCAGCCGCCGCCACCAGCACCTTCATCCTGCGCCGCTCGCAGCCCGGCCACAGCGCCCGCCGC
>NW_026623689.1:495575-532531 GCF_030028575.1 Malurus melanocephalus | reverse complement strand
CCGCGCCGCGCGCCCGCCCGCTCCGCCCGCCCGGGCGCGACCAACCGCGGCCGCAGGGGGAGGAAGGTGGCACCTTCCGGCCGGGCGGGGCGCGGACGGCTGCCACGTTGCCCCTCGCTGGGCTGCCGCGGCAATGTCAATCAGAAGCGGAACGTCGCTGTGATTGGCCATTGAGGGGGAGGCGGTGGCAGGGGGGCGGGGCCGAGGGGTGGCGGTGGCCAATAGGCGCGGCCGGGGGGCGGGACCTGAGGCCGCTGTCCCGCGGTGTCCCCGCGTGTTCCCGGGCCGGTGTGTCCTGTCCCGGTGTGTCCCGGTGTGTCCCCGCGTGTTCCCGGGCTGATGTGTCCCGGTGTGTCCCCGCGTGTTCCCGGGCCTGTGTCCCGGTGTGTCCCTGTGTGTTCCCGGGCCGGTGTGTCCTGTCCCGGTGTGTCCCCGCGTGTTCCCGGGCTGGTGTGTCCCCCTGTGTCCCCGCGTGTTCCCGGGCCTGTGTCCCGGTGTGTCCCCGTGTGTTCCCGGGCCGGTGTGTCCTGTCCCGGTGTGTCCCCGCGTGTTCCCCGGGCCGGTGTCCGCTGTCCCCGTGTGTCCCGGTGTGTCCCGGTGTGTCCGCGTGTATTCTCTAGCCCGGTGTGTTCCCCTGTGTCCCCGCGTGTTCCCGGGCCGCTGTCCCCGTTTGTCCCGGTGTGTCCCCCTGTGTTCCCGGGCCGCTGTCCCGGTGTGTCCCCGGTAGCAGCAGCAGAGGGCCATGGAGCAGCCGAAGGCAATGACCGGCCGGTGCCGGTGCCCGTGTCCGTGCCCGCGGCGGGAGGACGAGCCGAGCCCCACACTTTCAATGTGAGAATGGTGGCGGTAAGGAGAGGCCACCCGAGAGCCAAAGCACCTTTGGGACCAGCTGTCACTATTCCCGCACAGGAACACCTGCACCAGAACTACTGGAACCMACTCCACGCTGTGACATTTTTTCCCCTAATTCCCAGCCTCAAATGTACCATTTTTAGTAGGAACTTTCATTTCCCGTTCCCAAAAATTTGTCTTGGGGCATGTGTCCTCTAACAAGGATATGGGCCCCGAGTGTTCCCTCCCTGCCCCTCTCCACCTTTGAGACTTATCTTTTTGGGAATTGACACTGCCCCAGAGCTGATAAAAACCTAATTCCTWCATTTCAGCTAACTCCAAGATTTGTAATCACAGCCTGGTTTCGGCTGGCAGAGACCTTCACAGGTGCCACCCCTGCCAGGGGTAGTGACACCCTCAGTGATGGTGCCAAGCAGAACACGGGCACCTGCAGCACCACAAACTCTACTGTGCGCTTCCAGCTGGGCTCTCCTGCTATTTAAGAGGAATTTGGGCTTCTCCTACTCCTTCCTTCAGTTCTGATGCCCCAGTTGTGCCAAGGRGCAGATGGCAGCACCCCTCTCGCTGTGGTCCCTCTAAAGGGCTGCCCCAATGAGAACACATGGGCCCAGGGAGAAGGGAAATCGGTGCCACTGCGCCTTGGCTGAGCTCTGTGGGGCCAAAGCCCCCATGGCTTTAACAGCACAAAGTGTTGAGAAGCTCCCACGAGGTCTCACCCGTGTGTCATCCCCTCCTGAGGGAGCGGAGGTGACCCAAGAGCCCAACGGAGCCAAAGGAAGACAAAACACGAGTGTCCAGCTGGTCAGGCCGAGGTAACAAATACATCTATTCATGGAGAACAATGCAGCAGTGCAATGTTTTATTGAAAAAAAAAATAATAATCATCTCACTTGATACCTCAGAAGACTGCATCGCACCGTTGGTGGGCAGAGAGCCCCCAAGAGCCCTCCCCTTGGCCGGCAGGGAGAGCAGGGATTGCCCTGCAGGTTAATGCCCTGCGTCCTTCCACAGCTCAGCCTGGCTGCTCTCCTCAGCACCTCCGAGCTCCCTGGGGACAGCGCTTCCCTCAAGCACAGGACTTGCTGTCAACCTGCTTTATTTCCTTTTTTTCTTTATTAATTTTTTTTTGTTAAAAAGCCACCCCACATCTTTGCCCTTTTTTGAAGAGTCCAACGTACGATTATAGTGCAAGAGGGCTTGGTACAAGTGAGCATTACCAGCATGCCGTGGGGGGACAGTCCTCCCCTACAAACACATCATTGTAGGATTAAAAGAACACCGTATCTCCAGAGAGAAGCCGTAGTGGGTCACCATGAAACAGCTTTCAAACCAACCCACTTAAAAAGAAGGTCAGGAAAGTTTCTAAACAATCAAATACATTCACTTAAAAAAAAAAAAACAACAAAAAACCAAAAAACAAAAACCCAAAACAAAACGAAACAAACCAAAAACATTTAAGAACAAAACCTGTTGAGATGGCCCCTTTCCCCCCAGCCCTCCCTCACCCTGCAAACACTTACATATGCTGCAACTACAAGCTGCTCCTTGAGCGGAGGCAGCGAGGAATGACCAAACACGGCAGGAGATGCAGAAGGAATMGAGTTCTGGTGACAGGCACTTAGTGGGGCTTGGGAGGGCAGCAACAGAAGTGTCTCAGGGCCCGGCTCCCTYGGCAGCGGGCAGGGTGGCTCAACCCCAATCCCAAGACGCCAGACCATGGTTCCTATAGCAGGGAGGGGAACGCCTGTGCCAGAGACCCAGGAGCCACCAGCAGCGGAGGGGCTTGCAAAGAGAAAGGTGGAAAGTGGGCACGGCCGCGTGCTCCCTGGGCAGGAGGGGACAGGGCCACAGGCGCCTGTGGGAGGGGAGCAGTGCCCTTTGTGCCCCGTTCCTGCCCCGTTCCTGCACCATTCCTGCCCCCGGCCCAGCTGAGGAAAGCGCTTTGCTGGCAGGGAAGGAGGCACACGCTGAGCCGAGGGCTCCATGCCTCCACCGCGCTCAGGGGGTAAGGCATGGAGAGAACGCAGCGGAGAATGGAGTCGAGCTGCCCTGCAGGGATCCCGGCCACGAGCGAGGCTTTTCAGACTCAGGAATGCACGAGGAGCAAGCCCGGAGCTCCCTGCCCAGGCTCATCTCCAGCCCTCTAAGCCTGCTCCTACCCAGCCACCAAACTGAACATCACGGGAGTGCTGCTCCCTAAACTCCCAGCCACACAGATTATCACCACATCGAATAAACGACAAATCTAGTCTCTCCCTTTCCTCCCTTCATGCTCTCCAGGATTTTGGGGTAAGCCAAGTCCCTCAAGTGAACGGTTCCAGCCTGGTCTGGTGTCACACATAGAAAGACAAAGTCCAAGGAACCTATTCACAACCTCCCCAAAGCTGCTCGGGTTCTCCCATAGCCCTGTCGCCTCTTCCTGCTGCCTCAATCTCCTCCAGTTCGGGACACGTGGCAGCTGGATGCAAGATTTCACTGTTTTTCTGGGTGTGCAGAGCACCCCAAGCCCTTTTCTCCCTACTGGTTTGGCTCAAAGTGGTGCAGGAGCACCRGCACCGCTCCAGGGCAGGATGGTGCAGATGAACTTGCACCTGCCCCGTGCTCACACAGAGGACGAGAAGGCGATTCCAGTCAAACCTATCCGACCGTCGGACATGGGATCAGTGTTAAGGCATGAAGTATCCTCTCCCCTGCTGGGGAAGCTTTGCTCCTGCTAGCGTGCTCTTGGCAGAAGATTCCCAACCACCCCAAGGAAGGATTTGGGAAGGCTGCCCGGCTGCCCACMCCAAGAAACGCCCACGCTTCAGGAAAGAGCTGCTTCCCGGGAACCTTGGTCCTGATCTACCTCTAGAAGCAGCACACAGCGCTCCGAAGCACACATCGGGCCAGGGGCTCGCGTCTCCCGGCCAGCTGGGTCAGGCACGGCGTAGGGAACCACGGCAAGGACATTCACCGGCAGCTGGGAAGGGTGATTGGAAATTCAAGTATGCTTTCCTCAGCGCGGCCCGAGGCGGCRTCRGGASCCCCAGAGTGGCACGAGGCCCGTGMACATCCCCGCTCCRGGGCGTTCCGTGCACCCCACYGTCCTCCCCGCTCCAYGTCTGCCTGCGCCACGCAGACATCCACAGATACAATGTGCATCTGTAAATGCTAAAAATAATAAAAAGTGCAACGACGTCAGCTTCTTTAAAACAATCCACACTGCTCTGTTACTGTCAGAGGAGGGAGGTGTCAAGGGAGCCGGGGAAAAAAAAAACCCTAACTGGAACAGTAGATTGCAAATTTCTCACAGCTTGCACATTACAGTGTAACTGTTCCCAAGGAGCCACGGAGGGAACCTGTCTCTTCCTGCTGCAGCAGTCAGGCCCTTCTCCCAGCAGCTCTCCTGCCTGCCCCGGGTCCTCCTGCCCTCTCCACAGCCAATCGAGCCTATGGGAATTCTTCACTGAATTGAGGAGGGAGGAGGACGGAGGAGCAGAGAGCGCAGGGGAGGGAGGGGAGGAAAGTGAGCAGGAACTAAGCACAGTCCTCAGGTTTGCGTGAACGATGCCTTCGCCGTAAACAACGGGAAGGAGGGTCAGCCAGCCAGCCCCCCTCCCAGGGCGACCAAGACCTGAGCCAGCCACAGTCCTGGTCCCAAAAGGAGCTTCAGGCTTGGAGTGAACGAGGGAGACCATTCAGCAGATCCACCCCAAAGTGGTTTGTTTTGGAAAGTTTTCTTCTCTTTTTGGTTTAAAATGTCACTTTTTTTTTTGTTGTTGTTTGTTTAGTTTTTGTTTTTCTCTCTTCCTCCTATGCCTCCTCCTCCTCCCCCCTAAAGAGAAGCCCCTTCCAGTGAGCCAGGGCAGGAGCTGCAGGCGTGGTGGTTCCTGCAAGGCCCAGGAGACACCGGTCACTTGTGACGCTGAGCCGTCTTCTTCCGTTTCCTCTTAAAGAAGCAGCAGCACCTGGGGCACAAAGGACAAGGAGAGTCAGCCCCGTGCCCGGCACMCCACCATGTCCCCACCGTGTCCCCACCACGTCCCCGCTGTCCCCCCGCTCTTCCTCATGCAACAGCAGCTCTGCCTGGCCAGCCGGGCTGTGCCACGCTGCTGGGACAGGGGCCAGGTGCTGCTGGGTGACAGTGCCAGCCCSGACTGGAGCCCGGCCACCGCCAGCYGGGGTGTCCCTCTGCCAGCCCCCGCAGCGCTGCCTGGCCTTCTCCCTCCTGGGCTCCACCAGAGCAGGAACACAAGGAGCCATCTGGGAAAGCAGGGAAACRGGGACCCGGGTGCTTCATTGCCTCTGTCCCACCCCAGAGCAAGTGGAGCGGGACAGCGAGCCCTGGCTGCCCTTCCCAGCCACAAGACACACCATTTTCACCACCGTTCACTAAAAAGACAAGTTCCAAAGAGACCTCGGCCCACGGACCAGGTTTCTTTACTGAACCTTTCACAATAACCAGAGCTTCCACCTCGGATCAATCACTCAGGGCTGGGATGCAGAACCCCTGCTTTTCCCCCATCCAATGCAAGGGAGGTGCACAGGATTAGGGGAAGCAAGAAGGATGGAGAGTGGAGGCTGAGGTGGGGAGAGGAACGCCCAACGCAGCTGAACCGTGAGGAGCGGTGGTTTCCCTGCGGGATGCACTGGAAGCAGTCACCCAGATCCTACAGTCCTGCTGGCTTCCCACAGAATTCCTTGGAGCTGAACGTTTATGTGCCTTTCTACCCTCAGCCCGCTGTCAGGAGTGCTCTGCACATCCACTGAGCCGTGGGTGGTTGTCCCTGTGCTGGGACAGCTGTCCCTACAGGAGCTCGGCTGGTGCTGGAAGGCTGCTCCTGCAGGCTGMTGGAGGGGATGCCTGGATCAACAGCCAGAGCACACCACAGAAAATCCTGAGCTGGAAGAGACCCAYGAGGACCATCGAGTCCAACTTCTGGCCCCAAGAACCCACCCATGTGCCTGAGAGCATTGTTCAATYGCTACCTGAGCTCTGGCAGGCAAAYGTGAGGATGCAAAGACCAGTTTTTCCTACAACCATCTGTTGTAGGCTAAAAACATTCAAAACCACTAACAACTCCTCCGAGCTGCATTCCACTGGGTCCTTTGTGGAATGTCAGCATTACAGCCCTGTCCCATCAGAGCTGTAGGAACTCTCACTCTCACCCAGGTGCTTGTTCCTGGGGTGCAAAAGTGAAGGGTGAGCAGCACCTGCTGTGAGCTGAACCTGCCAGCACAGATGGACTGTGCTGGGGACAACAAACAACTCTCCCTGTGACAGGGAGAGCCCTCCCAGCCCCCCAGGAGCAGGGACCCCTTCCACCACAYGGACTGACATCCATGATTTGTCTCCAGGCTCCTGAACAGGTTTGGAGAGGGGACAAGGAGAGACGCAAAGCCCTCGTCCTTGCAGGACAAGCGACGCCTCCACTGCTGCCCACCCACCTGAGGTGTTTGTGTGGCACTCAGCACCCCTGGCCTGGGCTGGAATGCCCATCCCAGTACTGCTCTGGCATTTTGCTGCCCCCATGTCCCTCTTTAGCCTTCCCACAGCAGCCACCTTCCTCCATGGCTTGGGCGATGGTGAGTCAGGGGGATGTCACAGGGAGAGGATGGAGGATGCATGAGTGATGGYTCTGCATGCAGCGGAAAGGGAAGAAGGGGCTGAGCAGCACCCGGTCCTTGGGCACTGAACGGAGGGGGCTGACTGACTTCTGGCTTGTTTTCCTTGTGACTGTCTTTTTAGGCTCTTACTCAGRGGTCCAGGGAAGGGTTCAGGAAAGGAAGTCCTGGCAGTTCAGACAGGCAGAGGCAAAACACCAAAATAAAAGGATAAGGCAGGCTGACAATTACAGAACGAGATCTCTCTGCATGCAGACGATGCCCAAGAGAACAGCCCCAGACTACGACATACAGAGAAGCCAGAGATGCCAGAGGAATCGGGGGCAATGCCTATGGAGAGCAGGGCAGAGTCAGTCTCCCATCCAACAAGGACGTTCCTCGCCGCACACGGGGTCGGTCCCCTCGCTCTGTGGCAGTTCCCACCCCTCAGCCCTCCCTGGCACCTACAAACTCAGATATCTGAGTGTCTGACTGCTCCTCTGCTTCCCAGCTGCGTGGTTTCCCCAGGCACCATCTCCTGGGACAGCCTGAGGCTGGGACACCACGGCTGCAGCTTCCAAACCCTGCTAAAGCCCCAAGCTGGGCTTGGACCGGTGCTAATCCCAACTTTGCCACCCCTTCTATCCTGGAGAAGCCCATCCACCTGCCCCTCAGCTGGCTGGGAAGGAGCCCCCTCCCCACTACCCTGTGTGAGCAGGGRCTCTGTCACTAATGAGGATTCCTAATTGTCCCTCCATCCTCTCCCACCCGTGCTTCTCCAGGAGGGGACAGGAAGGGGCTGGCCCCTCTCCTGCACACCCAGCTCAGGGTTTGCCCCRTGAACCGTCTGCGTGAGGAATTCCTGCAAAGAGGCTCGGCCAGCCTGGGCCCGACCCTGCCCAGCTCCATCAGGCATCGTCTGCTCACGGACGTCAATGTTTGGGGGAGATGGGAAGCCAAATAGGAAAGGATTAGAATCCGATTTTGCATCCATTCGTTCAGAGATCAGCCAAATCCCTCGGCCCGGTGCGGCCGCTCGGACACAGCCCACGCCCTCCCCAATATTGCATGTGATCCTAAAATCAAAACAGCTCTGGGTTGGCTTTGACTTTGTGCCTTTTTAGCGTTTGGTGGGTTTGGTTTTGCCAACCCCAGTCTAGTCTGGTCCGCTCCCCCTTGCATGTGGACTGGAGAGAGGGACTCACCACAAGTTGAGCATTTTCAGGCAGCTACAGAGAGTGTAGAGAAAAAACACAGAAAGGAAGAAAGAGCGATTAGTTCACAGAGGTGGGATGGAAGCGAGTCACTGCAGCCATGCAAGCATGCAGTGCCGAGCGGCAGACACACAGCAGGCCTGCCCGCCGCCCGCCCCAGCCCTCACTGCTCTGYCCAGCCCCGAGCCCCGAGCCCGGAGCCRCTCGCCAGGGCCACGGGGCTGCTGGCCAACGCCCGCTTCTTTCCRGGGCTGCCATCACAAAGAGACTCCGGGCCACCATCTGCCCTCGTCMCCTGCAGGTCCAGCAGCAGAAGGGCCTGATGATGGATGGATCTACACCTGGGACCTGCCCTGCAGCAAAACCCACAGGCAGAACCCGGCGCTGCTCTCCAGCACGCCCCGAGCTGCGGCGTTTGCACAGCTCTGCCTGTGCAGTGACAGGGACAGTCCTTCCCACACAGCACATCGTCCCAAAACACAGAGCCCAGCTCCGGCTCCTGCCAGCTCTCTCTGGCACCCATTCCTGCAGAGCACAATCCCAAAGTCCTTCGCCCTTCTCGTGTGCCTGAGGGGATTTGTGATCAGAGATGTGAGGAGAGATGAAGTCCTCCCCGTGGCAATCGGAACGAAGTGATCTGTGCTTCGGAATTACCACCTGTCAGTGCAGAGCAGCTTCTGCTCCGCTCGTCAGCACCTCCAAAACCAATCTGGGAGCACACAAACAAGGGCTGGAGAGAGACAGGACAGCCCCACGTGCTGTGGGACAGGGCCTGGGTGGCACAGCTCCTTCCCACCTGCCTGGAGACTCCCCATGACACAGAGCAGGGGCTGGACCCGGCCTCACTGCACAAACACAGGCTGGAGACACTTCTGGCTCTTCCTCGACTGGGCTGTTGGATGAGAGCTGTTGAGGGTGACAACCTGCCCCATCCTGGAAGTCACRTGCCTGGGGGGACCCCCTTAGAGCCCACGAGGCCACACTGGAGTCTGTGGTCTCTGCTGGCCACACAACCTGTATATAACAGGAATGCTGCCCGCTCCAGAAACTGCTCCTCAAGATCTCTCCCACCCTGCTGTGCTTGGTAAGGAGCCTGCACCAAATCTGAAGCTTCCTGGGGAGGAGGGAGGAGATGTTTCTGCTGCTGCTGGATCAGAGAGCAAGATCCCATAGAGATGCTTCCCACAGGACTGGGGAATAGAGAGAAGAAGACCTTCAGGACAACCAGCACAGGTGACACATACCTAGGGCCCTTTTCCATCCACACAGCCCTCCTCACACCTGCCACTCTTCCACTTCACCCASAAGTGCCCATTTGAGGGAAAAATGGAGGACAAGTGGGGCCAGTGTCACCCAGTCAAACAATAACCAGGCAGCTGGGCCACGTCCCAGCACCCACCAGTTCAGAGGCAGCCCTGGGCCAGCAGTGCCAGGACTCTTGGTGGCCCTGCAGTGACAGGTCCTGCTCTAGTTCAGAGGCAGTGAGAGGTGCCACAGTGATAACCATGCAAAAGGTGACACAATGATGCCAGACTCAGCACAGGAGCCAAAATGGTCAAAGCAGCAGCTCTGACAGCAGCTCTCACCCCTGACCATGAGCTACAGGAGAGCCCAGCTTAGAGGGAGCACGTTCTCCCCTACAAGCTGCTCCTCTCACTCAGCTTCCACCAGAAGAACCCCCAGGAAGAGCCACCCATCCCTGAAGGAGTGACTTCCCGACTGCTCTGTCTCACAGCCACAAATGAAGGGACGACTCTCAGACCAACAATCCCTGTGCTGAGCTGTGCTCGAGCTGCTCCTGCACTCTGAGCACGAGGGCACAGCGCCTTCTCCCTCTGGATCACTGCGATCCCCGAGATCAGCTCCTGCAATTTCGGTASCTGTGCTACTGAAATGCCTGTCTGCTAATACATGCTCTGAGTAAGAGTGGTGTTCTCCAGGCATGACAAGTGTCAAAGAGAAGCAGCAGCAGCAGCAACAGCAGCAGCACGGAAGACACCATGCACAAAAGCAGCAATATGCAAGGAAAGGGCACAGAACACGAGCACGGAGGACGTTGCCACAGGAAAACGTCCCCACTCGCTTCCCAGGAGAAGGAATAATGACCACCCGCTGGAAAGCYGGTCACAAAGCAAACGTACTTGGCTTCCTCCACCACCTCCACCTCGGCCTGCGCCGTGATGGGCGCGTTGGAGTGCGCTCCCGTCGGGTCGTCCACGTTCAGCTCCCCGTTGGTCGAGCTCACCACCTGCAGCACAAAGACAAGCATTTACATTTGGTCATTTACTGGAATGTTTCTCACAGTTGTTCTAATTTATAGACTGAGAGCCATGCTTCTGGACTCTTCAAAAAGACTGAAAGAAAAATTGGCAAGCTCTGCATTACCTCCCTTTCCACCCCCTACAACCTCAGAAGCCAAGTGTTACTGTGTTCCCAGCAACAGAATGTTTTCCCCACCTCCTTTTTGCCTTGTAGATTAGTGGGTCCAAGCAGAGGAGTTGGCAGGGGCCTGTTGGTGTTCCCTACTCACGTTCCYGTGTCCCGAGCACAGCCCCACCTACACACACCGATGGACGCTGCTCATCGCTTTCTCCTGACACTTTCATGGGTGAGCAGCTCCATCCTGCTGCCTGCCATGGGGAGAAGCCTCATTCCTTAACTCTAGTTCCTTACAAAGTCAGTTTTGGGAATTATGTCCTCTCCCCAAAGCTGCTGACACGGTCTCTCATCTCTTTGACTCACACCTGCCATGATGGTTCACCCCAGCTTTTCCGTTGCAGGCACAACCATCCAGGTCCCCAGCTCCCAGCAGCTCCACAAAATTTTCTGGATAATTAATCACTGCTCCATTACCACAAGAACCCCCAAAGCATCCTGGCTGGGAGGAAAGTTTGGCTGGCCCTTCTATGCTTCACCTGGCTGCTGGCTCCTGCAGCTTGCTGTGAAAACCAGGAGCTGCTCCTGGCTCCAAAGCTGCAAGAATGCCAGACTCCCCGCCAGCTCTTCCTCTTAAATTCCATTTCACAGAAGGTTTTGATTCTCCTCCTCGCTTCTCACGTGCCACCACTTCATTTTCGTGTGGCAAATCCCACCTTAAAGGGAACGGCAGCTCGGAGGTGCTGACCTGCCAAGGTCTGGAATGATCTGGGGTGTCTCCTGTGGAACAATTCCAGCCCCTGCAGCCCAGCAGCCCGCACACAGCACATTTCCTGTCCTCAGCTGCAGATAAGCAGAATTTTAATGCTTACAGTGGCACAAGGAGATCATAAACTGCTCAGGTTGGCAACTCTTCCCATCCGATTGCTAGAGCGGCTTCAGTGCTGCTGTCACAAGGAAACATTCCCCTCACATTAAAAAAACTCGACTGAAAACATCTACTCTGCACTGAGTGCTGAAGTTGTACAATCAGAGTAGTCTGGGTCAGAAAGGACCTTCACAGTTCATCTAATCCACCCCCTGCCATGGGCAGGGACACCTTCTGCTAGACCAGGGTGCTCCAAGCCCCATCCAGTCTGACCCTGAACACTTCCCCAGGTCCCTCTGCTCACATCTCAGATCAGAGCTGCACATTCATCAGTTCCACCCTATCTTTGTTTCTCTGCTACTCAGTAAAATGTCTTTAAATGAAAAATGGACCATGGCTAATCAAGTGAAAACCACATTGAACCCAACCAAGTATCAGGAATAAGTAAAAGTGTCAACCTAATCTGCATTTTCCTTAGGGCCATCCTGCACTACCCATCTCCATGGCTCAGCTCTGTCTTGCTCCAGGCACTGATTCCCATTCCCCTCCAAGATAGGGCAGAGGGTGATTTACAGAGCAGACCTATTCATAAACACTCCTTCCTTTCTTCAGCTTAACAAATTTGGGCTCAGAACAACTCAAAACATTTGACTGAAGCAGCAAAATCCATATTGCGGGTCCCTCCCAAACCACGGCTTGAGAGCAACGTGCAGGACAGGACCAATGAAATGGCTCTCCTGACCACGACATTTGAGGAGATTTGAGGAGAATTTACGGGGTTTGGCACTAAGGCTGCACACAGCAGGAGGAAGGGGTACCTGCACTGATCCTCCGTGTCGATCTGCAGCCAGATGAGATGTCAGGTACGAGGTATTTGTCTGCCGGCTCGGCTGGATCTCCCACTCCCCCCGGCGATCCGATGACGCCTGCTCAGGAGTTTGGGAGCACCACAGGAACAGAGGACAGGCCAAAAGGTGAATGAGGAGAAGAAACAAAAGTGTYTTGGTTAGTGAGTTAGTTTCTTTGCAAAAAGCAAGGCATTTACACTTTTAGCTGGGCTAAAATTCCCCTTTCCCAAGTGCACCTCATTATTTACTCCAGGGTGGCTGCAGTGATCCACTGTGGGAGTGGATTTCCTCTYCTGCAGTTGCTGAATGAAGGGAAAGATCTCTTCTGGAATGAATTTCTTTACCCAGCTTCACTTGGGTGGATTTCAGCACAGCCACAGTCACACCGACAGTATTTAACTATGTCTGTCAGGCCACACACACCAGAGCACTTGGCATGGCAGCAAGATGGGATTCACGAGCTCAACCTCCCTCGAATACRTATTTTTAAACTCAAATTTGCAACATAAACCAAAGCCAAACATTTCATTCCATCCAAAGGCAGTTTCCACACACTGATTCACCCGAGCACTGTGGAAAGAAACATCCACCACACCTGCTTAAATGGAGAGAGGGTTGGGGGCTTTTTCGGTTTCTGCAGAAAAGTAGATAAGAAACTTTAGCTAACAAGTTTCCTCTTTGTCCATGACAGATGCAAACATCWGGTGATTTAAGTTACAAGAATTTCATTTGTTTTATCAGAAGAATCACTTTGCACTTGCACATGAACCTCTGGGGGGGRTCACCCAGCTTTGATGACAACACACCCAGAGCTCACCCAAGAGCCAGGGGGATCTCAGCGCACCTGAACCCTACTGACCAGCGGGAAGAACGCTTCCCAAAGCTGGAAGTGTGAGACAAACGGATCTGTGCTGGCCTCAGGCCTCATCTGAATGAGACACCACCAATCTGTCCAGGAAACAAGAGGCTCCAGTGAATAACCCCATGTTAACAGCAGTGAAGGTGCACCCACAGAAAGACTCCAGAAACCTTGGAATAAACTTCAACAATCTCTAGTAAATTGTCATTCAACGAGAGCAAGAGCAAAATGCAGGAGAATAAAAAGATAAATCCCCATAAAACATCCATTATTGGTCCCTGTGCTCTGACAGCCTCCCAAAGCGAGCCACAGAGCAAGCAGGCACTAAAGCCAAGTGCTGTTTCCCTAAAGGTGGCATGGGATCATAGAACAGTGTGGGCTGGAAGGGACCTTAAAGATCATCTCATTTATCAAATCTTCTCACTGCACATTCCTCCTATCAGCCTGAGACACTGCTCACACCTTTTGTCCTTGGTGACACCCGAAGGAGAAGCATCTCCCTTGGAATCTTTTTTTAATGGCTGTAATTCACAAGATTAGGAACAWCTGGGGAATTTAAATGCAGGTTTTACAAACTAGTGGAAAGCACATCTGGAGAGCTGCTCTTCCATGGCATCAGGGTGCTTGGCTAGCCCAGGGAATGAGGCTACATCAGTGATGGGAGGGGCAGGCTCCTGCCTGGAAGCCACTTCCAGGAAAGGCTCCAGTAGCCACCAGAGCCAGATCTGTCTCTTTTAGCTTTACAGCCAAGTACGAGACAAACTGGATTTGGAGCCGGCTTGAGCTGAGCCCAACATAAGCCATGAGCCATGGAGTGACACTGAGGAAGTGATTCTGTGAAATGGATAGGACAGGACAGGAYAGGAYAGGATAGGATAGGACAGGACAGGAYAGGAYAGGAYAGGACAGGAYAGGAYAGGAYAGGAYAGGATAGGAYAGGAYAGGAYAGGAYAGGAYAGGAYAGGAYAGGAYAGGAYAGGAYAGGAYAGGATAGGAAAGGACAGGACAGGACAGGACAGRACAGRACAGAACAGAAYAGAATAGAATAGAATAATCCTGAACTGGAAGGGACCCACAAGGACCATCAGTGCAACTCCTGGCCCTGCACAGACACCCCARCAACCCCATCCTGTCCCTGAGAGCACTGTCCAAACTCTCCCTGAGCCGTGGCAGCCTCRGGGCTGTGCTCATTCCCTGGGGAGCCTGGGCAGTGCCCCACSATCCTCTGGGGAAAGAGCCTCTTCCTGATATCCAACCTAAATGTCCCCTGACACAGCTTGGGAGCATCAAGTTCCCAGTAACACTCATCACCCTCCCACCAGCTTCCAGATCACATGGTAAGGCTGAAGACAGAGGGGAAAGAGCTCACCCATCTTTGATTAAAACCCTTCACTTTCCAGAGGAAAAGGCTACAAAGTGGAGATCCCACATAAGCTCTTTACTGGGAGTCAAATATTGTAAGAGAGCATATGCAGTTATTACACTCAAGAACAAAAATTAGGCCATTCAATCTGGAGACCCAAATGCCTCCAATTCACYGCTTGAGATGTTTATTTTTTTGCCTTTTCCTTTAGAGAAATGCTTTGCACAAGACTTTAAAGGAACATCCCTCGGAAGAGAGTTGTTTGTGTTTTGGTGAGAAGAACCTGATTTCCCCATGCTACATTAAATAATTCATCATCCTAAGTAATGTTTAGGTGAAAGTATGACAAAAGCTGCCGTGCAACCCAGCATCCGGACCATGTGTGCAGCTCAGGAGAACAAGGCCTGCAGGCTGCCTGCATATTCTGGGATTTCTCTGGGCCTTGTGAACTAAAATGCCTGAAAACGAAGCCAGGTGTCACTGTCCAGTCAAGGAAACATGATGCCTCACATGGATCATGGTCTGTGGTCACGGTGGACAATGGGAGACCAGCTGGACAACCCCCCCAAAACCAGGGATTTAATGCATCCATCAGGGAATTTATTAAAGCAGGTGACTGTATCAGGCTCACACACCAGCCCACATGAATCACCACACTGCAAACAACTCGCTTCCTACAGCAACAGCTCCAAGGAGGGGTCACCCTGACTGCMGCAGATGGACTGGGATGTGTCCTACCCTGTGCTAGCTGAGTGACCTCCAGARCCCAGGAAAGCTGAGTCCAGACAGGCTGCACACCCCACGCTCRGCTCTGCACCCACCAACACCAGCCCAAGGAACTGAGCACAACAAGGAGGCTGCAGGGGCAGGATGAGCCCTGAACCGCTCCCTGAGAATAGGAGCAGCAACAGCTGGAGACCTCCTGAATGTCTGAGAATGCTGTTAACACAGAAAATCCAAACTCTCAACACCAACAAGAGTACAACAAGAAAGAAAAAAAATGGGGAATTCAGCTTCCAAATGTGGCAGTTCCTGAGGGTTCTGCCCTGCTAACTCTTCGTGCTCTGCAACACTCACACTGTGAACTGGGCACTCCGAGAAGGGCACATGGGTGTTATTGGGACACGCATCCCTACCCCAGCTGCACGCTCCGTGGGCAGAGGGCACCCGGGGACAGCCTGACATTAACACAACTCTCAGTCCTTTCCATGGGCCACGTGCTATGGGTAAAAGCACCCCAAAAAATGTGGTARTCAGGGAGTCTGAGCAGGCTGGATCATCATCTTAACCCTGTTTAGCCACAAACTACAGAAAAACAACCTGTTCCAAACTGGACTCTGGCTGGCTCACGTTCCCACGGAATTCCACTGGCTGATACCTAATTYCAACAACCTGTTGCTTTGACAGAATTCTCCTCAAATCACTATCTCTAACTTAGGCAGGAATTGTCTCTGCCGTGACCAAGAACCAGCCCCAGCCAACTCTAACATCATGAGGATTTGGGAGGAGCTGAGCAATGCACCTGATTGCGAAGCGCCTGTTGTGATGGTCGATCCCGGTGCACGTGGCTGTCTCTCGTCACTGCAGACGTCCCAGAATCCACATGGACAGATCCCACAGGAGTAGGCTGGAAAATAAGGTGTGGGTTAGGGCAAAGCCTCTCATGTGCACAAACCTGCCWTGTCAAACCAGGAGGATGCAGAACAACATGAAAACACTGCCCAAAGGAGCCAAGGAGAATTACAGCCAGAGCTGTAAAACTACTGTGATTTACAGACAGAAGATTTGATGGCGGACACCAAATGTCTTGTACAAAAATTAATTAAGAAGATACAGTTAGGTGCCTGTGTCTGTGTCAGATCACACCTAGTGCGTCTCGCACAGGATTATTACAACTGAAAATATACAGACTTGTTTTCCTCATCCCATCGTCTCACCACTTGTAAAAATCACGCTTGCATAGAAAGAAGACGTGTTAAAATTAAAGCTTCATCTGCTCTCTTCTCACCAAAGTCATAATCCCCGCTCCCAACATCGAGATCTCCATGGCAACCACCACGGCTGTCAGCAATAGCACGCATGTCTTACAAGGTGCTSTTTATCAATTGCCTTTGTAATTACAGAAAATTGGGGAGGAAATCTTGATTCACAAAGGGAACGATTTCTTAGGAACTCTGTTGAGCACAGTAAGCATTGGGAATGCTAAATATAGTTGGGACAGTAAAGCACCAGCAGCGGTACCGAATTTAGCACTGATGGCATCTGATCTGGCACCAATGGCAATTCATTTACAGATGTCATCACYGGTCTTGGGGTGGGTTGTGAGCAGAATGACCCAAACCAAAGAGCTTCACATTCTTCTCCTGTATTTCCCCATGACACATCCTCTGGCCAAGGTCCTCCTAAGTTTAAGTGGCTTTTGGCAATAAAAGTGACACGAGATCAGGGCCACGGTCCACATGGAGCCATGAAACTGCTGAATGGAGGTTGGTTACTCCCACCATTCCTTGCCATGTGCTGTACAGAGCTGGTTCAACTTCTGGAATGCCCTCCAAGATATTTTGAGCGCAGAAGGCCAAGTTTAGATTAAATATCTGAGAGAAATTCCTCCCTGTGAGGGTGGTGAAGCCCTGGYGCAGGGCACCCAGAGATGCTATGGCTGCTTTTGGAACCCTGGCAGTGCCCAAGGCCAGACTGGATGGGGCTTGGAGCACCGTGGGATAGCTGAAAGTGTCCCTGCCGATGGTAGGGAGGTGGAACAAGGTGGGCTTTAAGATCCCTTGCAACTTGAATTCTGGGATTCTACTATTCACTGAACATCCATCAGAGCCCTGCCTGTACCTTTTTGATGAGAACATGACCATTATAGGGGTTTTCTATGATTCTCYTGCTTTAAGATAGATTTTAGATATTGGTCTCAATCCTGTGCTAGACTAGAGGGAATTCAGCCTCATCATGTTCATTGTCACAAGTAGGAAAACGAGGCTTGAATGTCCAGAGAGGTGGGCAGGGGCCTTTTGTCCCTCAGGAAAGCTTCAAGGCACAGCAAGAACCCCCCAAACACAATGTCAGGACATCTCACTGTGTTGAGGATTGAAAGATTTGATCCTAAACTCACTGGAATTCAATGGGATTACTGGGAACAGAGGCAGTGGTGGGGAAGCAGCCCCTGGAAGGCAAGCACGGGGTGCTGCARGGACAACTCACAATCGGCCTGCCGACCCAGTCGTAGGCGTAGTCGAAGGTGTAGCCTTTCTTCTCAAAGAGCTCCGTGAAGATGGTCCGCAGGTAATCGTAGTCTGGCCTCTCAAAGAAGTCCAACCGCCGCACGTAGCGGAGGTACGTGGCCATCTCCTCTGTGGGGAAAGGGGAAAAAACAGCAGCTTTTACCCTGAACCTTCCAAAGGACTTGTTACAAACCAAGGGCTGGGCTGCCAGTGCTACCTCTGGCTTCTCCTCTGCAAGTCGTGGTTTTTAGTAACAGTCCCCAACAAAAAACAATCCAAACACTTCTTGAGCAAAGAGGGAAGCCTGTTCTATGTATTTGTGCAAAAATTAACAGAGTGAGAAATAAACTCGCTGGACCTAATGACAGGCTGCTCACAGGCATTTCGAGTGTTGCTGTGGCTGCCCCAGCCCTGGAAGGGTCCAAGGCCAGGTTCGACGGGGCTTGGAGCAGCCTGGGACAGTAGAAGGTGTGTGTCCCTGCTCATGGCAGGGGATGGCACTGCAAGAGCCCTTCCAGCCCAAACAAGCCTGGGACTCTGTGATGCCACGTTTCTATTAAATAGCCACAGACATTCATTGGGAGAAGGAAAGAAGGAGATGCTGGTGGGCTCCCAAGGCATCCCTGAGCTCCWGCAGCTCAGGGTCTGGCTGCCCACAGCCAGCATCATGACATTGGYAGCGCCTGAATATTCAAAACCAGACTAGAGGGGAGGTTCCAAGGCTCATTTACCTGGAGAGGGTTAATTTAMAGATCAGGGTTTGGTGCTAAGCTAATTAATCACTTTCCTGCATCTGGGTCGCATTTTGCGTGCACAGAATGCTGAGCCCTACGAATTCCCACCCCTCACAGCTCTCCCTTGGCTCATGGATGGATACAAAGCGTGGCCTTGCCTTCAGCTGACAAAAATAGGAATAGAACTGCTTATTGACACTTAACTCTGTCTGTGGCTTGCTTTTCCATGGCGGTAAAAAAGCGGGGGAGAAAAGGAGAACAAAGAATCCCCTCTTTCAAGTACCTCCAGAAGGTGGAGAACAAATGGTTTCAGGCAAGGAAGAGAGAGAACTCAGTTCTCTCATCTCTCATCAGCCCAGACCTGAAGGAGCTGTTAGGAGAAGTATTGGGGAAAAGGTGAGACCAGCCAAGCTGAAACTGTTCTGTTTAGAACCAGGTGGATTTTGGAATGACACATCTGGGGAATTACAGCAACTACAGTGAACAATGATCCCACTCCAGGCTGCTCCTCATGCTGGGAAACAGCACAACRTGTGTGGCACCATGGCTCCTGCAGGAATGGGATTAATTGTGGGTGCTCTCTCTGGCATCAGGAATTCAGAAATCATCCCTYTAAAACCTCCCAGACCCATTCTGTGGCCAGGGGACTCTGGGGAAGGTTCTCACTCTGCACCCTGCCCTCCCAGCTCCAAGGTCTGTTTAACAGGACATAAGGTGCTGGGTTGGCTACAGGCATATCCTTAGTAGCACTCTCCTTAAAACCGCTCCCAGCAGGTGGAATTCATGGACCCACACACCACCCCATCTTCCAAGCCGGCCACCTACACCTGCCACACCTGTAAAACCTTCCATTTGGAAAAGAATTACCTCGGTACTTCCAACACGATCATTTGGGAGAGGGAAAATAACGAGGAGCTCTTTTGGAAGGAAGCCAAGAAGCAAAGCAGGCACATGAGGTCCTTGAACAATGTCCAGCCTYCTTGATGAGAAGAGTTTTGTTCATTTTAAGACCTCAGGCCCTGCTAATTTATAGCAGCAGCTCCAGCTGTTTGCCAGCTTGAGGAGCAACATGATGGATACACATCCTCCAAACACTTTCTGCCAAAGGAGCTCAGGCCCATCCTRTTGAACAAGGCAGGGCCACCTCCAGCTGCACTCTCACGTTCCTGTCAGGGCTTTACCTGGAAAGTTCTCACAGAGAACTTCAACCGGAGTGTTTCTCTTTGTGTCCCCAATCTTCTGATACCTCTCTTTTAAGGTGTCAGCCTGCAGCGCACAAAGACAAAACAGTTGTGGAGAAAGAGTTCAACCATGTGAGAAAGGACATGCTGTGTGGGAAGAAAAACAAAGTGTTTAATGCACATGCTGGGTGACATCAGGAGATGTAACTGAACTGCATCCAGGACTGCACCAGTGGAACATTTCACAGSCTATGGGCAGAGAAAATCCAAGGATGCACAGAACACCTTTGGCAATGATGCTTATCAGTGTCATTGGCAGGACACTTATCAGTGACCTACAAGGTCCTGCCAACTGTGATGGCACATCAGGGCCTCCCCAGGCTTAGGGCCATGGAGCTGCCTTCACAAACTGCAAACCAGACCCATGACACAGCACTTTGGGTCCTCTTGTGTGTGACAGGRTGCCACTACACTGACAATGACCCTGCATCATCACACTTCTCCCAAATCCCTAAATGGGAAATGCTCCACACAGCCTCTCCTTTCACCCCCAAACCTCCCATCACTCAGCACTCRTTTAATAACTGGTCAGCAAGGAAATGAAACCATCTGCAATTGGATTTCCCACCTAAATCCTTTCTGAGGCAGAGAATTCTGCTCTAGCCAGCACCCTAAAAATGGGGTTTCTTGCCTCCATTCCAAAATACATCAATTACACCTGGCAGTAGCATAATTAAAACAATAAAATGTTCTCTGCAGACACAGCCCTGACASTACAGACCAAAAATGTAAGCTGAGGAAACCTAGAAGAGCAAAGATGCTGCATTCTAAATTCAGCTGGACAGTCTGTATTTGCCCTGGGCCTCAAAAAGGAGACAACTAATTCTTGTCTAGTTCAGCACTGAACTGAGGAACTTCTGTAGAACCTGGCATATACTTGAAATTATTTTAGAATCATTTACAGGATTAATTTAAAGCAGTCGAGTTCAACTAAGCCAGAAAGAAAATATGTACTAGAATAACACACTTAAGGGAGGCATGGACAYAAAATCAGAGAGTCTGGTTTCTTTCATGATGCTTGAAAAACCTTTTCTTTGTTTTTATGAGCTGTTGCCAACATTTATGGTGCTTGATGAGGCTGAGCTGAGACTAACTCTGGACAGGTGGTGACAAAACCTGGAGAAGGTCCATCACCCAGGCTGTGTCAATAACCCCCCTGACCACTGCAGAGCTCTGCTGGGCAGCTCCTGAGCACAAAGCCTCGTCTCCTTTTTCCAACRGAAGCTCTCATCTTCCCTGATAAACCTTCACCTAACCTGATCACACTCAACCCTTCACTCCCTGCAATTGCAGAGCTGAACGTAGTAGTTAATCATGAGGGAGGTGCTGGAGAAGTGAAGATGCAGCTCCAGAGCCAGCAAATGCCTTACTCCTGGTTAGCTCAGCTGACGGCTGCTGGCGGCAGTCGGTGACTCAATTAGTCGCAGCTCTCCACGTTGTACACAGCATCTCATAAACTCCCAGCACTGAGTGTCCACTGTCTCTGGAGGGAAGCCAAGCCCAAYGCTTGTGCCAGAAAACCAGTTTTTCAAGCTGAAGTCCATCTGTGCATCTAAACCCATCAAACTGCTCCCATTATAAACACGGATCACAGATGCAGCTGGGGGATTGTGTGCTGTAACTGGAATTTCATCAACAACAACCACAGTGTCCCAGTCGCGCTCCAGCTTGGGGCAGCTTCCAATCACAGCTCTCTCATCATTGTCCCTGTCCCTCTGTTCAACCTTTTCTCCAAAATTCTACCAATTTGGCAATGTGAAATGCCATGGAATGCACTTCTACCTTAAAATCTTCCTTGCAGCTAAAGTTAATGCCTCGGTGTTAGGCTTCAAGGACACAAAGGTGAGGACAGTGTTTCTGGCTGGATTTTGCTAATGTTTCCCCAGCGGATTCTCCTTTGGGCAGAGACCAGCCAAAGTTTTAAAGGACAAAACCTAAAGCTAAAACCTACCTTCAATCCTTGCCAGGGCAGGCTGCCTCGGAGGAAATACATGAACATATGGCCAAGGGCTTCCAAGTCATCTCGACGACTTTGCTCTGAAAGAGATGACAAATTATTGCTGCAGAGGCAGAAATGGCTCTGAGATCTCCGCAGCAGCCACACCTGTATCTGAGATAAAGGTMCCACAGGGACATTAGCTTGCTGTCTGCACCTCAAATCTTGTGCAAAACCACCTAGAAGCTGTTTCAGAAAGCCAGAAAATGTGTCAAATCAGCCAGAAGCCATAGGATAACATGGGAGCTGCATGACAGCCCAGCCTGAGGTAGAACGTACAACTCTCGATTGTAGAGGAACAGATCAGTGCCCCAGTTCTTCTCTGGCCTACCAGGGTCAATGATGCCATGTGATGCTGGATCATTTCCTCTGGACTGCATGGGAACAGGGGATACTTACGAGCAGCTGCAGGGATCTACCCTTGCACAGTGCCAACCCTTTCCCAACTGCCTTTGCAGATCACCAGARCAGATGAAAACCAGCTCCTTCCAGGCCGTGGAACACTTGCTGCTGTTGCCATGCAGATGTTATAATTATAAATGAAGGGGGGAAAAAGGGGCATGGAGCCAAAGGAAAAAGCATCCTTAAAACAAGCTGCCAAAATGCATCCAAAACCTCAGGGGAGGACAGAAGAGAACGAGAAATGCAGAGGCAACGCTGGGCTGGGCTGCATCCTTGGGGTCATTGAGCTCATGGACATCTCTCCTCTGACCCCCACCTGCTCCAAACAATGCCCCACGAGCTGGGGCAGACCCAGCAGATCCACTGAACCAGCAGGAGATGCTGGGAGTGAGAACACTCGGGAGAAGGGAACTGAAACAACAGCTCCCACAGGTTATCCTGATAAAAAGGGGMAAACACAGCATGWYCTGARTGATTCAGTGAAGTGCTGCAGATGGGTTTCYGGGAAGATGATTGAGTGCACTCATCTCTCAGACAAACTGCAGTCAGACTGCTGAGTTTGAAATGTGAGAGGACTCATTCTGCCTGGGCTGGTCCCACCAGCGAAGCATCAGCACCTCACAACCCCTGTGGGCAGGGACAGCCCCCTCAAACACAGCCCCAGAACTGATTTGTATGCTTCCCCTGCAAGAGCCATGTCAGGAGCTGAAATCCTGCAGGAAATGGGTCCTAAGGAAGGCACGTGGTGCACTTCAAACACAAATACATCTTCCCTCCCAGTCTGCCCCCACTGCGCTCTCCCATTCCTCCATCCCTTCCCGACTCTTCACTTTCCAAAATTAGAAGCTGGGCTCATCCCTCCTTACTCCCCAAAGAGAGTGAGCTTTCCAAGTGGGAGCCAACATGCTGGGAGGCCTCCCTGAGAATATTCCATTATCTCACTGCTCATATGGATTTAAGAGAATATAAACATTTAATAAGGTATTTTTTGCCTTTCAGCCACAGAAATGTAATCTGGTAGGAAAAAATGCAGCRAGGAGAGGGGATGAAAGAGTCAGATTTAAAGTTATTTAAATCATTCATTTTCTCCAACCAATTACTAGGTCAGGGAACATCCAACTCTTAACACTTGGAACTGGAAGGCATTGGGACACTGCTGTGATATAAAAATCTGTTTGTCCATCATCCAGTGCAGCAATCACCACCTGCCTGCTTGTCTTTTATCAGTGCAGGGCTGCTCCCAGTTATTTAGCTTCTAATAAAAACTGTAATTATGAGGCTTCCAACATTTCAGCTGTCTCGATTCCTCAGAAGAGGAGAGGAAAAAAAGTGTCACAACTGTAAACAGCATTGGGACGTTCACAAATAGCTCCAAGAGYGCGAGAGAGCTGTGAGCCAAGATGCCATGGGAGGTCTACAGGATTCAAACGGCAAGTTGGAGTGTGTCCAGGGAAGGAGATGGAGCTGGGGAAGGGTCTGGAGCCCCAGGAGYGGCTGAGGGAGCTGGGAAAGGGGCTCAGCCTGGAGCAAAGKGGGCTCTGGRGGGACCTTGTGGCTCTGCACAACTCCCTGACAGGAGGGGGCAGCCAGGGAAGTTGGGCTCTGCTCCCAGGGAACAGGGACAGGACAAGAGGAAACAGCCTCAAGTAGTACCTGGGGAGGTTTAGGTTGGATATTAAGAAAAATAATTCACTGGAAGGATTGTCAAGGACTGAAGAGGCTGCCCAGGGTGGAGCCACCACGCCTGAAGTGTTCAAGATGTGTGAATGTGGCACTTGGGGACAGGGTCAGTGGTGACCCYGGCAGTGCTGGTCAGTGGCTGCGCTCAGTGACCCTCAGGGCTTTCCCAGCCTGAGGGCCTTGGCCAGCTGCCCCTGCCCCGACTGACCTTTGCCCAGGTGAGTGTTGATGGACATGTATCGCGCCGTCCCGGTCAGGCTCTTGTGCTCCCTGTAGGGAATGTGTTTTTTGGTTTCGGGGTCAATGTACTCCTTGGCCAATCCAAAGTCTATGATGTGGATGACGTGCTCCTTCTTGTTGCCCTGCCGGCCGATGAGGAAGTTCTCTGGCTTGACATCTCGGTAGATGAGGTTCTTGGAATGCACGTACTCCATCCGAGAGATCTGCAAAGCGACCGGTAAAGACTTATTTGTGAGCAGGGCCCCATCTCCCCACAGAGATGCAGAGGAATCTGGGAATCAGGGGAATCATCCCCTCCTTCCCGAGGCTAGCACGCTGCGCTCCCTGACTCCATTCCCACGGAAATGGCAAAGGCTGCTCCTGAGGCGTTACCGACATGCAGCTCCTGGCAGGATGCCACGGGGAGCTGCAGCAGCCTCTTTGTATTGATTTTAAACACACTAAGCTGGTTACCGAGAGCTCCTCCCTTGCCCACCGCCTTCCCCTGTKGCTCTGTGTCTTACCACCTTCCTCCCTCGACCCATATGTTGTCTTAGACACGCCAGATTCTCCATGGAGGGGGATTTTTGGGCAGGCAGAAGCTTTACGATCTTTAAAGCTGACTAAGATAATAATTAATCTCATTGCTGTCAACCAGGAATAGCTGTAATATTTTTCAGCTTTTGACTAATGTTTTTCTAGAAGTTTGAAAGGGAAGGTGAAAGGGCAGCGGCCCCACTTCTGAGGTGATGAAGGGCCTCTAACAACACACCTTATTCAGGAGGTCATCACTAAAATTGCTTTTGAAACCAAACATATTGCAGGTGATGTCTGAACAGGCTGCCAAGCAGTTCTCCTTTGGGTCCCTAACTTAAGAAACGATTCCAACTGGAAATAACTCTCCATTTAATTTCCTTTATTACCTTTAATTGCCTTTTTAGTTTTCAATGAGCACACAGGAACCCCCGTTTCTGGCTGTCCTGGAGGCAGTTGCCCCACATGCTGGAGGGGACGGTGGCTTTGTTAAACAAGATGCTCCTTTGGAGAGGCCACTGGGATTGACCCAGATATTTGTGGGCTGGCCACACCACGAAACCTCCGCAGAGCTGCAAGTGCTGGTTTTGCACTAACGAGCCTCAGTCCCCAGAGGTCACTGCCACACCACTGTGAGTGAGGGACAGCGCAGAGCCAGCACCGGGGACATCCAGAGTGAGGGCCACCAGCTGGTCACCGCCAYCGGGYGGCTCCTGGCAGGCTGGAGCTCCGGGTCACGGAGCCATCTGTCCCCCGGGACCCCCATCAGCCCTTCCACACCCTGCTCACTCTGCTGGGCTGGCAGACCCCAACTGCTCCTGCATTTCCCAATGAACACAGATATGCTCCCAGTGACAAACCCAGAGCACGCATTCTCTTCACCCACGCCTGGTTTTAAAAGTCCACGTGCCTGTGASCCTCCATCCACTGCCAGGCCCTCATCATGCACCCTATTTGAAAGGAAAATCTGCTGCATTTGTAACCCTCGGAAAGAAGCAGCAGGCAGGAGGGGGCAGCCCTCTTTATAAAATAAACAGCTGTACAGGGAGGGCAGCAGACAGCAAAAAACTGCAGGTGAATCAGGCTTAAAAAATAGAACTTGCTCAAAGACTCTTCAAAGAAGGGAACAGCACGTGCCGGTGCCGCGCGCTCCCTCCCCTCGACGCAGTGATTGATTCCAATGTGCCGAGAAAATGGGTTTCACGGCTAACAGCCATTATTTCCAATCAATTACAGGCTGGTGCAGAGCACAGCAGATGCTCTTCAGTCATTCTTCACACTTTGAATCACCTACAGGACACAGAGGCAGGTTGGGAGACAAAAAGCTACGTCGGGAGGCAATTCAAATGAAGATGCAACCCTTGAAAGTGGAACAAAGAGCTTCCTCGCCTCTCCACACATAACAAGCTCCCAAGCAGAGCCTGACTGGCTCATTTGATTTGTTCTGCTACCAGAGCAGCTCAGTTGTTGAAATCCCAACAGCAATTAGAGAACCTGAAAAGAGCCCATTTTTTCTTTCTTTAAAAACTCACGGGAAGTTGCAGCAGGCAGGACAACAACCTGGACAGCTGAGGTGTCAGATGAGCCAATATGCTCCAGCAGCACTCAGGGGTAATTATTTTCCTGCCTTTTTTCCTCCCACCTGCCTTTTTGCCTCCCACCTGCTTCCACCATGCACACACGCAGATGCTGTGGGGTCTTTCCTATTCCTTCTTTATTCCACCTGCCTGGACGCTTCCYGCTGGAGAGCTCTGCTCAGCAGTAGCAGCTGAAAGACGCCCCCCAAGTCAGGAAGATGTTTCCTGAAGGAGCTTCCCTGCTTTATTCACCTGACAAGACACTCTTCCTGCTCGTGGCTGCTGGGATGGGCAGTGCCTGGGCTGCATCTCCCTGCCAGGCTCTGCCTGAGCACACAYGAGCAGTGAGGCTGGGCAC
Organism: Malurus melanocephalus; assembly: GCF_030028575.1. Classification (NCBI taxonomy): domain Eukaryota; kingdom Metazoa; phylum Chordata; class Aves; order Passeriformes; family Maluridae; genus Malurus; species Malurus melanocephalus. The sequence goes on along the minus strand of NW_026623689.1, from coordinate 506,600 downwards.
GGCCCTGGCATTAAACGTGGCTCAAGGAGAGGCTCAGAAATGTGCTGGATGCAGAGAAGCAGTGCCCACTCCTTTGGGTTTRAACTGCAGGCTCAAACACTCTGAATTAATTCTTTTATGGACAGAGAAACCACTTGAGGAGCTGGGACTAATTTGGAATTGCTCTAACACCAGAAAACCGCAAGCACAGGGGCAGCAGGGGTKTATGGAAGACTACGAATTACAGTGGGATTTGCATGGCCACGGCCAGCTGAGTCCATCCAGGAGCCACAAATCTCCATTTCAGACATCAGAGAAAGCCTTAGGAGGAGGGAGAATCCCTTGGCACACAGCAGGACCCCTGCTCTGCAGTGGAGGAATGAGAGGATATTGTGACATTTAGCAGGTGCCAAAGAAACCCGCGTTTCCGTGTGCCTTCCTCCTGCCAAGGCAGCCAGCGTAACAAACCCTCTTCTCCCCTTAAGGGGCTGATCTTGACAGGAGCTCCATCTCTAAACCTCCTTCCACTTCCACTTCTGCTTGAATACAGATCAGATCAGCAGAGATAGGAAATTACTCTCGTTCAAAGGCAATTTTGATGGTCACCAGTAGAAAAACCCATCACACTTGGTCAAGATCACATCCAGAATGTTTTTCCAGTGCCTGGTGGCACAACAGAACTTGTGCTGAGCTGTTAATGAGCATCACACAGGCTGGACCTGGCCAAGAGTGAAAAACAGAAGCTGGAATAAAAAAACATTCTCCCCCAATTCATGGCTGTAGGAACTGATGTAGTGACCACATTTTAATTACCAAGCTTGGTTTGTTCAGGAGCTTCAGCCACTGGATCTGATCCACTGGATCTCTTCAGCTGCATGTGGAGAATGGAGCAAGCAGCTCTAGTCTGAACAATTCCCAAAAGAGCTGTCTTTCTTGAAGACTCATATCATCTACTCTCTCCCTCCCTCAGCCAGGAGAGCCTTCCTGATGTCAAACTGTTTGAATTCTCTCGTAATCCCATGTGGCGCTTCTTAAAATGACACTGTCCTTGTTTTCCCTAGAGAAACTCCTTCTCTGCTTCTAACATCTGTAAAGGATCCACACCCTAAAGGATCTATCCAGGGCTTAGATGCTGCAACCTGTCAAGCTCAAGGTTAGGGTTAGAGTTTAGGGTTTGAGTTAGGGTTATGGTTTAGKGTTTGGGGTTAGGGCTAGGGCTGGGTTAGGKTTAGGGTTTGGGTTAGGRTTGGGTTAGGGTTGGGTCCCATCGAAGCAGAAATATCTATTAAAAAAATGTTTCCAGGATGTTTCTGATTAAAAATTGACACCATGACACAAAAGGAAAGGACGGGATGCTCCCACAGACATGGGGATCATCCCAAGTATGTGGAGGAAGGCCAGGAGACAAATGCCCATGGTTAGAATGACAGAAGCTTAAGAAGCAACAATGAAACAGAATTCACTGATGTGAGCCCATGGCGTTTGAGAGTCCAACTCTCCTTTCTGATGTGTCTCACCTGGAGCGTGACCCAGTGACTGCAATCATTAGGGTGGGACAAAGGGAAATCAAAGACCATTTTCCCTAAAGCCYTGTGGCTGGAGTGAAGGGTTTTCATTTCAGCTAAGCAGTCGGTGCCAGCCTGTTTGGAAAACCCAGGGCCAGGTGATGGGGCACACCTGAGGATGCTGAATCTGTCTCCTCAGATGTGCACACTCCTGAGAAGGTCCTACAGGATCTCCCCATGGCCAAAGGAGCGCGTGGTCCTTCCTGAGTGCTTTTGCTGTCCTGCATCACCCTCAGCAGGGTGYTATCCAATGGGCACCAGTGAGCTGCAGCCTGGCCACAAGATCAGCAGGGGATGCTGAAGGTGATCCAAGCCCAGAGCTGAGCTGCAGCCCTGGGACGTGGCAAAAGGCAGCAGCCATGGCTGTGCTCAATTTCCCCAGCAGTCCCTTGGGACTGGAKTTGCATCTTTTCATTTTCCCTCCAAAGGTCACACAAGCTGTATCTTGAGCTTAACCAGCTGCTGCCACTTGATTTGATCAAAACCAGCACCATAAATTGGTTTTCCATTGTTGAAGGAACACTCAAAACCAAGAGAACCCAACTGCTCACCTAGGGGAGGCCTCAGCACCTGGCAGGCATTGTTCAAACTTCTGCAGTTCTGATCTCAGTTTTCCATTTGAGATTCTGCTGTGACAAACTTCAGGTCATATGGAAAGGATTGTGTTCCTCATCCCTTAAATCTCCTCTTCCCTACCATGCTTCTATCCATGAAGCTGTTAATGTGAATATACTATCCCAATTCTGCTCTGGGGTATTGGGGTGACCCCGAGGTGCAGCTATCCAAGATCTAGATATCTGCAGATTCCCAGATACCTGGGAATCTGCAAACCAGTCTGAAAACCAAAAGAGCCAAARTGACTGGCCCCATTGACTTGTGGAAGTTCCCACATTTAGTACCTTCAGCTCTCATATCATCCACTTCTAACACAAACCCAAATCCAAGCTTGGACCCCTTTGRTTTCCTTTCCTTTTCAGGTACATTAAAGGCTCTGTGATGCTGCCCATAGAATTACTGTTTTCCAAGTGTCAGAAATTTGAACCCATTGGCCCATTTTGGCCAAGGCAAGGCCCTCAAGTGCTGGTATTGTGGCTAAGGAGGGCTCAGCTGCCATGGCCCTGCAAGGTCTCAGTCTATGGGCAGCCCAGCAGCACCAAACCAGTAGAACTGGCAGGAGTGTGGGAGGTGCAGTGCTCTGAGTGTCCTGGGAGCGGGTGAGAAATGAGATGTTCCTGGGTGTCCAAATAGAGGGAGGGAGCTGGGACAGGTATGGGGGCAGGGGCGTGTAGGGGACACGGGACACCAGCCCACAGGAATCCAGCGTCACCGGTTCTGCTGTGTGGGGAGCCGGTTTTCATCAGCATAATGGGACAGGCAGCAGTCCTGCTCAGCCCTGAGAAGTTTTATTTGATAAGAGAGACTTTGGACAAGGGACTGGAGTGCCAGGACAAGGGGGAACTACTTCCTGCTGCCGGAACACAGGGTTAGATGGGATATTGGGAAGGATATGAGGGGGGGCAGGCCCTGGCACAGGGTGCCCAGAGCAGCTGTGGCTGCCCCTGGATCCCTGGCAGTGCCCAAGGCCAGGCTGGACTTTGGGGCTGGGAGCACCCTGGGACAGGGAAAGGTGTCCCTGCCCATGGCAGGGGGCTGGGATTAGAACCTTGAAGGCTCTGTTGATTCTGTGATGGAAGAAGATTCTCTCAGCCCTGAGTCTCGCACTGTGCAGACCCCAGGATGGACGGACACCCACAAAAGCCCCATGGCAGGGCCCKGCCATCACTCACCAGCTGGATGGCGATCATCAACACCGTCTTGAGGGTGAACGTCCTGTCACACAGGTCAAACAGATCCTCCAAGCTCGGACCGAGCAGTTCCAGCACCATGGCGTTGTACTTCCCACACGGTCCGAAGTAATACACCTGGGGGAGCCCTTCAGCTGGAAAAACAGGGGAAGAACTGCAATCAGCCCATGGAACAAGGTTAACTCCTCTCCTCCTGCATGCACCTCTTCCTTTGCAGAGTTTTATTGTCGCCTCTTGAGTATTCTGATGCTGCCAGAGAGGAAATCAGTTCCAGCACAAACTGTGACTGAACCAAAGGCCAGAGCAGTGCAGGCTCTGCTCAGCTACACCCTTGGACAGACAAATGGATTTCAGAGCAGTAACAAGACCACATGAAAGCCCTGAGCTTTGGCAGCTCAAAGGCTTGGATTTAGGGAACAAGACAGAGTTCCCTGTGTTCCACTAAACACCAGGCAGAGAACAGCCCCAGATGTGGGCTGGCACCCACCAGAGCAGTTAGGAAGATGATAGTCCTTGGAGAACATGAGGCATGGCCAAGAAAGGGTTGCTTTGTCACCAAAAATAACACCCAGCCCTTGCTTTTCAGCACAACCTCACATAAAGTTTACACTCAGAAGAAAGGAAAAAAAAAAAAACCTTTCCTTTAAAATAGGGAAAAGTTTTACATTTCAACCAATCACCACATTAGAACAGGTGATCACGGTCATTAGCATATGTGCACACACACAACTATCAACATCCAAGWGGCAGGAGCCAGAGCCCATCTTCCCACCCAACAGATTGCTCTGTGGGAGTACAGTGTTGATACTCAGCTGGCAGGGGATTTTTGGGTGGATCAGCTTTCTGAAAGGCATCTGAAGGAAAGGGAAAAAAACACTCATGGAGCTGCACAGCACTCCTGGAATTACCTTTGAGTCGAAAAGGAACCCAGAGCAGCCCATACAGGAGGAATTCGGTGCAGGCTCAACCGCTCATTTTGTTAATCAGCACCTGCAATGGCGCTCAGTGTCCTGGCACCACTGTCAAGCTGGGTAACGCTTTAAAATATCCATGTATTTCCAGTCTACACCTCATAAGCAGCTCCAAAACAAAACAGAAGGCTTTTGTTTTGAAATATGGGGCTYTGTCTTGTGTCAAAACACGATATTTGCTTGAATGCCCAAAGACACGGCACCCTGCTATTCAGCATCAAGGCTGAGCACGGGGCGCACTGCTCCGTGTGCAGCCTTTGTTCTCACAGAATCCATAAATTACAGAGCACGGGACCCGAAAGCACTGTGATTATTAATTTTATGGCATGTTTTAAGTAGGTGCAGGCACACACCTGGATTTACACAAGAGATCGATATTAGAGATAGTGAAATACTTGACTAATTAAGTGCATGGTTTGGTGTTGGCTCTGCGAGATGCTCGGGYAGGGAAGCGCTTCAGGCTGGAGCATGTCAGCCACACAACAAGTGCATGTCCTGCTCCAGATTTAGGGAAGCCTTGTGAATCCACTCTGCAACCCGCCAGCAATGGAACAAATGCAGCACTGAGATTCCAAAAGCTTCAATAACACACAACTTGTGCTCCCAAGCATTTGTCTGGAAGAACAAATCACAGCTTGACAAAGATCACCCCAGGAGGGTTTCAGCCTTGTTAGCTCACATGCTCGGGGAATCTGTCATCAGGATGCATTAATGGRATGTTACAGAGTATTGCAGGAATTCCCTGTCTAACCAGAGTTTTGCATCCCATGTAAAACACTGACTCAACCTGGGTTTGGGAGGCTGTGGCCCCTTACAGAGTTCCACGTTTTGGGAAGCAGTGACAGTCATTAAATCCTCTAGGAAGACAGGATGGTGATGCAGATGGAATTCAGAAAGCCAAATAATGATGGGATATGATCCAGGCAGCTCCAAAATGCTTTCAAATATCCCCAAATCGWCACAAATGGCAATTTAATGCCATCAGCTTAGTGCTGAAAGCTGGAATAATTGCAACAGCTCTTGAAGTGACTCATGGTGAGCCACTGGGTTTTCAGTAAAGTCTGATGAGGAGTTGCCTAAATAAGCACCTCTAACACCAAGATCAGCATCTCTGCTTGTTAGAGAATAAGGGAGTAACAATATTCTATGCGAAGTTTAAACCTGAGCCTATTATAGATTCCAGATACACAGACACTGARTACCTCTACCACATTTTCTACAAGACTCAAATAGCGGAATTGAGGAAGGAGTKAGGAGTAGGACTCTGCTAATTAAGGTATGCAGGAGAATAAAACTGCAGAAGGGCTCTTAAAGAAGGTGAAGGAATCTGTTCCCAGAGCAGTGGAAGATGAGAACATTTACAGTCTCACTTGSTAAGGAGCAAGCATTGCAATTAAAATGAAATTCCTACTGCGTACAAGAACCAGCAAGACAGATTGCAGCAAGACCCAAAAGGGGGATATTTGATGTAGGGAAGGAAGCAACACTATTTAATGCTCCCTGGGATCCCAGTTCCTTCAGCTTTACCCACTCAGAGCTCAGAGCCAAGAGCTTGGAGTATCCTCCCTGTGTTAAACCCTCGGGAAGGCTCTGCTTTCTGTGGGAGCTCTGAGAAGGTGAGGCCTTAGTGAGGAACATTAAAAAAGCATCCTAAATGTCAGAATATAGGAGACACCATTGGCTTCAGGCATATTTTTAGGGTTAGATTTTTCCCTGAGGGTTTTCAGCAGTGCTGCCAGCTCTGCAGTTAAGGACTTCCCTCCAGCCTTTGCCAGGATAAAACTGCWGTAGTATCTCTGTCAAACTCAACTCAACATTCACCATCTTTCTGGGAAGGGGCAAAGCWCGAAAGATGAACTTGATGGACACATTAGAGGGTGTGTTGGCAGATAAGACTGGATGAAACTTGAGATACAGGCAGCTCCAGAGCCATTCAGAACAGCAAAAAAGGGTCAGCCTAAGAAAATCTGCATAAAATTTGATTTAGTCACAGCCCATCTGCCTAATTTGTGATGTAGCTTGGCTCTATTTCAGCGATAAGCATCGTGTCCTGGTGCCACCGAGTCCAGCGTCACAACGAACCACAGGAACTCCATAAATATCACCAGCAGATCCGTAAATGTTTAAGAAGGATGTTGCTAACTAAAGAGACTGATGGAGGAGAAACGGCTTTTTTGCCTGGGCAGCTGGAGTTGAGGTTTTTAATGGCAAAAAATCGCATTGGGAGGGGACTGGAAAGGTCACACAAAGCCACGGTGTCAGGCTGCAGGTGAGCAGCTCTGCATTCAGAGGCTGTGGGATGAACAGCCACCAGCAGAGCAGAGTCTCATCTTGAGGATTCAAAGGTACAGCTCAACACCTGAAGTACAATCCACGATCTGTTTAATGCGATTAATGCATGAAATCATATCAGAATTAGGAATTCCTCCGTGGTATTAAACAAGAGCAACACACTAAGGGAAGAAAATCCAGGCATGACATGTGCAGGTTCTCCTTTGGAGGAAAAAGAGTTTATAACASCAAAGACTGCTGCAAGCAGAAATCATCTCAATTTGCTTAACGGCTTTGGTCTCGCTGCTGAGTGATTTGGCTCAGCTACAGGGAAAAAAGCCYCACTCCACCCTCACTCTCACAGGAAGTTTATCACCCCAATAAACACAGACTGATTGCTGCACTGGAATCCACAGGCAAATTCTGCCATTTCAGCAGAGCGATGTCTTGGAAGAAATTCAAGCTGAGCACAGCGAAAACCTAGCAAAGCATTTTGTAGATGAAAGCATCAYGGCTGGAACGAGAGCAAACGCAGACATCAAAGGCAAAACTCGGACTCTGCTTCCCCCACACTGCCGACACTGGCCTCGGCTTTCTGGGGATGCTCAACTCTCACTGCTCCCAGGCTTGCCATCAGAAGGGACCTTCCCATCCTTCCTCAGCCTCYGTGCCTGAGCAACAGCCCTTGGATCAACCCAAAAAACCCTTGGCTTGAGCTTGCACACAAGAATGGGAACAGTAACCAATTGGCTCTTCCAGAGAGCTCCATCGGAGCCGGATAACCAACTTGAACAACACCTTTCAGCAAACTCCCATCACCAGATCAACGTCCCAGCTGATTCCAGGAGTGCCATCTTGCTGCCACATGTTTCACAGCATGAGCAATGGCCCCAAAACTACTCAGACATCTGGCATACTCCAGAAAACCACATTAGTTCAGGCACACAGACATTCCAAAACCCATTTCCAGGACTGGTCATGCAATGGCAGTCAGCAGAGATGCCAACCAAAGGTTACACCTGAGGGAAATCAGAGTTCACAGCAGCTGCCAGGCATGGAAGGCACAGGAAGCAGAATCCACCTGCTTCAGAAGAGCACCTGGACTGAGGCTCTGCATGAGCACTGTGAGGGACTACAAATAAACCTCACCAACAGCAAGTAAAATACGCACAGTGAGGGACGAGGGAGAGAGCGCAGGAAGCTGCATGTGGCACCCACATCCACAGAAGGGAGAGTGCCACATCCCCACACAGCAAATCACCAGGAGACGTCCAGAGCCTGTGATGAATATCAGCAGTTTCTGAACCATCCATGGATTTTTGCTCCATTGGGGAATTGGTTTCCACTGCTCTTTGAAGAGGCATGGCCAAACAGASATGCTGATGTCTTCAATTTCAAGAATTACAGAGGAATTCCAAACCCTCTCTTCATGCAGGTTTTGACACTGGGCTCTATYGCAAAGGGGAGACACTCTTGAGGARCCCCKAATTCCACACCCAAAGACAGAGGGAGGGGAAGCAATCCAAGGCCCAGCAAAGGGCTGATGCTTGATGCAAACCCCCACTCTGTGTGGGCAGCAAGAACTCTTCCTCATTGAATGAGATGCAGACACACAGCAGCAGCATCAGTGCACAGAAAGTTCTGTGTGGTTTTAAAGAGGCGCTGATGAATGGGCCACAGATTGTCACAAAATCCTCATTCAGAGCAGAAAGTTTAGTTTTACAAATCACAGAACACAAAATTACACGATGAACAGCATAAATAGCAACTGTGAGAAGGCTGAATATCTATAGCTAAAATTAAACATGTTCCAAACAAATTAAACAAATTGCTTTAGAGTAGTCAACCCATTTAAGCTGATTACACTAATGAGGATCTACCCTTCTCTTAATTTTCAAATTGGAATAAAATCCTGGCTGAAAGAGAAGATTTGTGATCAACATCGACTGGGCCAACTTYTCAGCTTTTAACCTCTTCAAACAAGCCCCACGTAAATCTACCTGAGCACGTTAGTTAACAGGTCTTGTCTGTGAGCTGGAAGTAAAAAGACTCATCCTGACCTTCAGGTTTTGGAACAGYCTGCTTCAAAAATAGAAAGATGGAAGAAAAGCTGAGTTTGGGCTAAGGGTCTTTCATATATTTGATTGGATGCCTTTCAGAAATGGCTTCCTTCAAAATAGGGCTCTTTGTGATAGAGCCCTTCACCTTAATCTCAGCTAGAGGAGCTTAGGCAAGGACAGAGRTTTTGGGTAATTGAGAGTGTTTTCTCTTGTTTGAGAAAGAGCAGATGAGATGTGAAGCAAAGAAATCAAGCAGAAAATGCAACTGGTGACTCCAGCACCAGGTCACTCGCAGGTGGAACAGGAGGGGGTGGAAAAGGTCTGCCACAATCTCACCAACCACTCCAAGGCTTCACAAACCTTCAACTGGCACAACACTGGGGAAAGAATCTAAAAACAGTGATGTGATCCAACAACCACACAGAGAAATATCCACGTGGAGAAGCGGGGTTGGAGGAGCTGCAGGATGGCCAGCACTGTGGTGACCCACGGAGATGACCACCATGCATCAATGTTTCCAGCCTGTAAAGCTCCTGAATCATTCCTTTGCTCTCTTGAGCTTTGACAGAGAGCCCACAATTTACCTTTAGCTCTCCCTCACTCATCTGAACCGCGTGAAGAGCAGCCAGGCCTGTCCAGACGCCCTGGCACATCTCCTGTCCCTGAACCCACTCCTGCTGCAGCTGCTGCCACACAGTCAGCTCTTCTGCCAGCTTTTCACAACACCTTTCTCCCTGCTTTCACTGGGCAATAAATCATTTCTCCTAGCAAATGCTGAATGCTCTGGCACCACAGCCCAGCAGGAATTTCTGCCCATCAGTGGGTGAGGAGGAGGAGAGGCAGAGCAAAGCCCTTCCCCTGCCCTTGGATGTGGAAAAGATGCAGCTGAAACACTGTCTGAACTCAAGAGGAAATAACTCAAGGGAGAACATCAGATCTTGGAAGGCACCTCAGAGCTGCCATGGCAGGGACACTTTCCACTATCCCAGGGTGCTCCAAGCCCTGTCCAAYCTGGCCTTRGACACTGCCAGGAATGGGAAGCCACAGGAAGGTACTGGATCAACTCCCCTGATGATGGCAGAGAAAGCCAAGCCTTTCATGGGCAGGGATACAGCTGTGTGAGCTGCAAGGATTCAGAGCTTCTGTCATCTTCAAGGAGTCCCAGGTGGGCTCCAAGGCTCCAGCCTCACTGCAGCTCCTCCCAGGATATACAGGATGCATTTAATCCCTGCTGTATTTAATCCCTGCTGTGTTTTGTTTCATACCGGTAGAATTTGAATCTACAAAAAGAAAAGGTACGGGAAAAGGAGCAGAAGAAAAAACAGACCCGGGAAGGACAGAAGGAAGAACATATTTGTTCCTGATGCTGGTAAAAATCCAAACAATTTGATTTTTACTTCAGCTGCAGAAAAACAAATCTCAGAATCGCTGTGTTATTAGAAGGGGGTGGCATTTCATCTTTCTTGAGTCGTACAAGCTGCTTTCCTGACATCATGGCTTCACTTCATTAAACAACTCTTCACATGCACAAAACAAGAAGCACTTGCAGAGGGGGTACCAAAGAAACGTTCATATTTGTATTCATAAAGGTGAGAAAAAAAATGGGAGGAGAATCAGCCTTGCTGGAAAAGCCAAATGCAGGAAAATGYACAAAATCTGGGAAATGTATCCAGAAACACCCATTCACAGGCAGTTTTTAAGCTCTAGCAACTAAACTAGTCAAGTGAAATTGCTTCAATTCTTGACAAACAGAGAAGAATAAAACACAGCACAATAAATTGMATTTTTTGCCAAGTTTCAGAAGACTGAATTCACATTTCTAGGACTCAGAGGAAGCGACCGCATTTAAATCTCCATGTTACTGTTGGATTTTATATCCAACACAACAACCTGCTGCTCCAGTAATGACAGCAGCTGCAACATAGAGCAACACCTTAAGAGAAGGATAAAACCAGAATATAATTTTAGAAGAGTAATTTTAAACCACCCCAAAAAGTTCTAGTTTAAGTTCTAGCTTAATTACCTTTTCCCACAMAGCTGCAATACAAGGACAAGGATGGAAGAAAAACATTGGCCCATGGCAGTGATGAAGTCAGTGAACAACATTCCTGGAAGGATTTAAAAGCCATGTGGATGTGGGAAGGGAGGGAGGGAAGGAAGGAATTTTGGAAGGAAGGAAGGAATTTTGGAAGGAAGGAAGGAATTTTGGAAGGAAGGAATGAATTTTGGAAGGAATGAATTTTGGAAGGAAGGAATGAATTTTGGAAGGAAGGAATTTTGGAAGGAAGGAAGGAATTTTGGAAGGAAGGAATTTTGGAAGGAAGGAATTTTGGAAGGAAGGAATTTTGGAAGGAAGGAAGGAATTTTGGAAGGA